>NW_025109988.1:78824-151764 GCF_011392965.1 Frieseomelitta varia | reverse complement strand
CGATAGAAATCGGTGGAGAAAATTGCCTCTAACTTTGATCGATGAATGTTGATAAGTATTAAACAATTTTGGTGAATTTTAAAATTCTTTTGAACAAGATAGTGTTTCCATTTTTTTCGAATCGACGATAGAAATCGGTGGAAAAAATTGCCTCTAACTTTGACCGATGAATGTTAATAGATATTAAACAATTTTGGTGAATTTTAAAATTCTTTTGAACAAGATAGTGTTTCCATTTTTTTCGAATCGACGATAGAAATCGGTGGAGAAAATTGCCTCTAACTTTGACCGATGAATGTTAATAGATATTAAACAATTTTGGTGAATTTTAGAACTTTTTGTAGATTTTCTTTCGAAGAAGTTCTTCATTTTTTGAATCGATGAAAAAAATCAGTGAACAGGAAAGTATATGAGATAAGGACGAAAAATAATCAAAAACGTTACAAACCTCTATTTTCGATCGATGAAAGTTTCTGTGAATTTTTAGAATTTTTTCAAGGTGATGCTTCCATAGCTTTTTGAGTCGTCGAAAGGAAGGATAGAAATTAACAGAGGATGGAGAAGAAAGGATGGAAATTGATTGAAAAATTATTGAATTTTGATTAATGAATGCTGTATACATTCAAAAAAATTTTGTGAATTTTAAAATTATTTCGAAAAAAGATAATTCCACATTTGAATGCGACAAAAAATTGCCTCTGACTTCGATCGATGAATATTAATAAGTATTCAACAAATTTCTGTGACATTTTTCAAGACAGTGTTCCCACAGTTTTCATTCTATTCCTATCTTCTGTTCTATTCCTATCTTTGTCCTCTTTAACTAAGTAAAAGTAAAGTAAAGTAAAGACGTTGCAAAAAGAATCAAACGAACTATTTTTGGGTAGATCTACTTTCTCATTATTTCTAGACTTCAAGTGTAGAGTCAATCACATAGTGAGCGACGGCATGGTTGGAAAAAGAAAAATACGACAAAGTTTTTTCACGTGAAATTTGAGAAAGGAAAAAAGCTTGATCTTTATAGAAAATAAAAATTTTCGCCCGACTGTGTCGGAGAATTGACATTCGTATTCCGCGAATTGAGCTTAACTGGCACTTTAGACGGCCAATTAAGTGGTCAATTGTAGAGTACGTCTACTATTAGCTGTTTGATGTCTATTTAAAACTTCAACTCCTGCGGACAATGATTACAGTTGTGGCTGGCAGCTGACATAAAGAAAAAAAGCATTCCGTGAATGGTAGCTGTCTTATGTTAGATTGATGCAGTGCTACATTACTCGCCGAAGTAGGTCTTTCATCTTCGTAAAATATGAATCGTTGTTTGATTTGCAACTATGTTCTCGTCACACAACAATGGTAATTTCCAATTATTTCTGCGAAACTTTCTTTCAGTCTATAAAGCGTTTCTCTAGCTTGCAGTCAAAGGCATTATGATTTTCATGTCGTGGAATTGGTACAAGTGGAATTTTCGAATATTAATTAATTGAACATGTGACGTGATTAAATTAGATTTTTTTAATATCTATTTCTATTAGCTGCGCTGGTTAGTTGAGGAAATATCTGTGCTGCCGCAATTATTAAACGAGAGAAATAACAACATGCATTTCGCAATGTTTATGTTTAATAAAAATAATTACACTTTTAATTGACGCGATGTTTATTGATTCATCGTAACGTAAATAGCAATCGAAGATCGGTCGAATTCAATAATTATAAATTAAATCTTGGCGAGGGTATGAAGTATACTGAAACTCGGTGAATTTAAATGCATTCTCAGAGGATAGTGAAATATTATTTAAATTGATAACGGTGCATTCTTATTGTTATTATTTTTATTTTAACGTGAAATTGCCAGATTCAGCCAAACATTATAACATACGTAAGAAGAGCAATATTTTCTTAGCTTTTATATTTGAATATCTTGTAGCATTTTATTACTGTGACAAACAACATTTCTTAAATTGAAGATGGAAATTTACGAGAACCGAATAAAATAAAATCAAAAAGTCTGAGAATTAAATAAAAAGAACAATTTCAGTCAAGATTAATTGACAATGTACTTAATTTTATTTTCTCTACTCAACGTCATTTTTAATGGATCGTACATAATTCAAGTATCTTTTCGACACTGTCTCATTTCTGAATCAAGAATCCAACGTGTTATAACTTCGATTTTTTTTCAATGATCGTTAAACGAAAGGATGTGGACAAACAGGCAAACATCAAAATCTTTGACAAATGTGTATCCATAAAGTAAGCACTTACGTGCAACCGTAAAAAAAAAACTTGGTTTAAATCTCCCTTACTTTCACGGTTGACGCGACAAATTTTTCATAGTTTTCTTCTCTCGCAGCTTATGTTCAGCTGAATTTGCGCGAAATATTACCCCTTACTCACACACACACACACACACGCGTTTGTCCTACTCATAAATTGTCCCGTTAAGGCCAAAAGATTTTAACGTGGAATCGTACGTCCGAACGTAATTTGAAACAGAAAAAAGTCAAGTGCGTTTCACTTAAATTATGTACGAAATAATAACCATTACGGAATAATTAAAAACTTGAATCGAGAAAAAAAAAAAAAAACGTAACCGTTCACGTGAAATTGTTGCCGCACGATGTTAACTAGTTTCCTAATTAATTTCTTTTACGGAGGGAGAACGCGTTCGTATGAAATTCGTTTCTGTATCGCTCCACGCAGCATTTACCTTTGTCTTTTATACATTATGAAACGGCGTTTAATTTAATGCCGTTGCAAAGAGTTTAAAATCGTATGATATTTTAATCAAAAGAGGCGAATTGACGTGCAACTATTGTTGCAACACTGTGAACCCTTGACATTTGAATACTGGGTCAGACTTTTTTCTTTCTTTTTTTTTTTTTTTTTTTTTTCTTTTTTTTCGTGGGAAAGAGATAATCTTTTTAATGAAATTGGTCCATCAAATGGTCGGCTATCTTATCGCGGTTATTTAATTCTCTCGGTTTCAGTTAACAATTTCAGGGAAGCTCCTTTTTGTTCCTATTTCTTCGAATTAGATGAGTATTAGGGATTCAATCCTTGAATAATCCATCAATTTATTCCTCTAATTATTTTAAGAGAATATTGCAGAAAGAGAGAGAGAGCCATTGATTGTATTGTAAATAGAAAAGTTCAATTTATCTGATCATTTGTTTCTGTACAAAATTATGAAAATGATCTTTCATCAATTATTGAACAAGATTTTATCAAAATTTTTCTATTTAGCGATCCAAAGATCTTTGCAACGTGTGCAGAATACTTATCGTGATATTTAGTGGACGAAATTTTAGTGAACGAAGGAAATTCGATTTTCTTCAGTTAGGTTAATATACGTAAATATAATATAGATTAATTTAATATACGTAAATATAATATAAAACATTTTATAAAATAATAATAAAATTTTATAAAATAAAAATATAATATAAAATATTTATAAAATAAAATTTTATAAAATAAAAATGTAATATAAAATATTTATAAAATAAAAATATAGTATAAAATATTTATAAAATAGAAATATAGTATATAATATTTATAAAATAATATACGTAAAATTTATTATAACGAATGGAGGTTGATTTGAAAGATATTAAAACAAATGGAAATTTCTTCAGTGTATCCACTTAATTTTCACTTTACTACAACTCCATTGTTTTATTTCACGTTTCGATTCTGTGCTCGCATATTATTCCGTTACATCATTATAAAGTGAAAGATCAAAATACTTCGATCGATTTTACATTAATTTGTTCCATGTTTGTTACAATAATGCAAACGTTTGTCATTGAAATATTCTTGATAATCCCCAGTCGTTTCCAGCAATAGATGGAACAATTAAACGAAATACATCAATCTCTTCGATTGTATTCGTTTAATATCACTTCCAATGCCTCCGTATCATGCCCGATCCTTTCTACGTTCACTTAGCGTACGATGTTCGATCGGCACATAAATTATGCGCGATGGTAACAAATGACAGCGTAAACTATCCGTTTCCCCCATTGAAATGCAGTAAAGTGGGGCTAAGAAAAGAAACGAGCCGGAGTCCGCTGCGTGTGAAACTTGTATAAATCGGTCAATGCAGCACAACCGGTGCAAGGTTGCGGAGTTTTATTGTATCGTCTGTATCGACATGTCGCTACATTCTATTCATAGAACGCGAAAACACACGTATATAATTAACCTTATGCGAGACAGACAGAACGGATGCACGTTCGTGGAAAGGATAATCGCGCTGTTGAAAAATTAATCGCGCGAGTCACCTACGGTCGATTCAGCCCCGCACTTTCGTTACCTCCGCCGCTTTACACGTGAGTCACTTCGCGGTAATAGTGATTATTAAAAATGGCAGGTCGCACGTTCAATGCGTTCGACGCATAAAATTGCACTTGTTCGATTAAACGCTGTGTTTGGTTTGTATTTTTTTTTTTTTTTTTTTTTTTCCATTAAATTAAACGTCGTAAATATTACATTGACGCAACAATCGACAAAAAAATATTCGAACGCTTAGTGTAGAAGTTTTATGTGGATATATGTATGTATATATTTATGTGGATATATTACAGTGATTTGTGAGAATTGATAATGTTTTGTATCAGATGCTTCCTCCATGAATATTTTATTCCGAGGTGTATATTATGTCCATGACCATTGATCCTGTTAAAAATACGATTGTTAGGCACGTATTGCCATAGTTGCAATGAAACTGTCGAACCTAACGTTATAAACTGTGAAATAATAAAATTTTGACTACATAAAACTGTAAACTAATATAAACTAATAAATATACACTGATATAAAGTAGTTTACTAATAGATTATATACACTTTATAAACCAAACTTTATAAATTAATAAACTAATAAGTATACACTAATAAGCTAATAAATTAATAAACTAATAAATATACTAATAAACTAAATTAATAAACTAATAAATACACTAACAAAAATAATAAATTAATAAACTAATAAATATACACTAACAAAAATAATAAATTAATAAACTAATGAATATACACTATCGAACTGAATGACATCTTTCTAAAAAGTTTCGAGCTAAATATAACTGAACAGTAAATTTACAACAAGAACAAAAAAATCCGTAAAGCGTTGATGTAAAATATGTCAATGATACCGTTATCAGTATCAAATGTAACAACGTATCACTGTTAACATAAAATATAGTATCAATTTCATATTAATGTATTTAAAAACTTTATATTATTAATGTCAATCTCTAATGAACTTCATCAAACGAATAAATATCGAATATCGCAAAACAGACCGACGAATGAATAAAACGAATGAAACGAAATGTGCCCAGAGGCTTTTAAAACGACAGTATACTTCCCTCCTGCAGTGTACTCGCTCTCTAAATTCTTTTACACTGTCAAACTAGATCTTCGCGCGAAGTCCTCCGACATTTCTTTCTAAACCTATTTCTCGATCCTATTCCTCCTGTTTCGCGCGCTACGATTTATCCATCGGGCGAATTCTTCGCGCGTACAAAAGTTTGATGAACGCAATTTGACGGTCGGCTGGATACTGTTTCCGCCAGCCGAACCCATCCGAACAATCGTTTATCCGGCCGACGTTCGGAACGTGTAAATTCGGCGCACGGTTTAATTTAATCATCGGGAACGCGCGGAGATATCGAAACGCGATATTTCGCTGCCGGGTAAAAAGCGTCCCCTTTCCAGTGCACCGATCGTTTAATTGCGTAACTGGATCTCGCGACATTGTACACGTATTTGCGCGTGACGTTGATTTCCGCCGATTAACACTCGCGTTCATCTCGTCTCTGTTTACCGAGTCGGTTTATCGAGAATCGCGCGTGCTCGGAGAAAGGAATTTTCGTGTCTCCTCGGGATCTGTTTCCACGAAAAAAAAGAATCGTTCGGCTAAAAGTTAATTTCTGCCTTTTCTGTAAAATTCCCCGACACTTCGGGACTTGATCGGTGTTTAATTTTTTATTGCTACTAATTATTAGTATTTTTCAATTAATTTTACATAGGTACGAATTTTTCGTCAATTTATGGGAGATTAGAATTTCGAGGTCGCCGTTTTTGTAAAATTCCCCGGCACTTCGGGACTTGATCGAGGTTTAAATTTTTATTGTTACTAATTATTAGTATTTTTGAATTAATCTTACATAGTTACGAATTTTTCGCCAGTTTATGGGAGATTAGAAATTTGATTGTGAAAATCATAATTGGGAAATATCGGCGAAAAGTTTCGACGTTATGGTTTTTGTAAAATTACTCGACACTTCGGGACTTGATCGGTGTTTAAATTTTTATTTTTACTAATTATTAGTATTTTTCAATTAATTTTACATAGGTACGAATTTTTCGTCAATTTATGGGAGATTAGAAGTCCTTGATTGCGAAAATTATAATTGGGAAATAACGGCGAAACATTTCGACGTCGTCGTTTTTGTAAAATTTCTCGACACTTAGGATTTAATCGGTGTTTAAATTTTTATTTTTACTAATTATTAGTATTTTTCAATTAATTTTACATAGCTACGAATTTTTCGTCATTAGATACCCCTGATTGTAAAAACTATATTTGAAATATCGGCGAAGAATTTCGACGTCGTCGTTAGTAAAACTCCTCGAAGCTTCAACTTTTCGCATCGCGATCGCAGCTACGAATTCTTCGTTAATTTATGAGAGATCAGGAGCCCCGGTTATGAAGATTGGAAAGACGTGAAATTCAAAAATGGCGGGGAAGTCACGTTCGCGTGATAAGGCTGGCTTTAAGACTAATTGCTACCAACACCTTAACGACCTTTAAGTTCCGACTTGTATCACCGTAATTTTGTTTAGCGTGAATTTTATTCCAGATACTTAGAGACTACTTAGTCGACGTACATTAAGTATTTTTTATAATCGTTTAGAGCGTAATCGTGTATATATTGATAGTGAAGACAAGGCGTAAGAAGATTTGATTTGGATTTAGTTTGTAATCCAGCTATTCTAACCTTCCTTTTAATTCCACAATTAATTAAAGCAACGTATTTTTACGTTTTTGTGACTTGCAAACGTTTAAGTTGAATTTATAAAGAAACTGGCTATAATTCTTAGCTCTCCGTTTGACAATAATTGTAGAAAACATGAAATCATCGAATAATTCGCACTGTTTGTTCCGTTTTTTGGTTGGCGCGCGTAGATTTAAAATTAATTACAATTCGCAGCACTATAAATTCTCTCGTCATCTAGTTAGACAGTGTCATTGAAAATCGATACCTACTGAAAATTGTATACTACCTTAGAAAGTTTCGAAGAAGCGATATTTATAGTAGCATTTGTAGTATAAGTGATACGATCGAGCATTATTACGTGATATTCTAGAATAATCTATTCGTACATTATAGATTTCCTTTCAACGATCTTGATACACACGTTGTAATTCGCAGCACACGAAATAACCAAAGTAATTTGTAACTCGTAAAAATGGAAAAATTAAAGATTACCAAACTAATTAACTTACTAGTGCAAGAATTGGACTTGCGATTAGTATTAATACAATTGTTAATTATTAACCCGCCATGATAAATTAATAATAATCAAAATTAAAAATTTTCAACAACGCGAATCACTTGGACAACGTTGTCAGATGACATAGTATTTTGCAAAGGTATTAAACGTTGTTTCTTGACGCAAGGTCGACGTGTGTAAAAATCAATTATTCGCGTTAACGTTTTTATTAGTGCTTAGTTTGGTTAATGATGCTATAATAAGTCTAATTGCAAGTGTCAGCACAGGCTTGACTCGTGAAATTTCGCCAATCGTGTTGATTCGTACGAAAGGGTGAAGATCGTAAGGGGTTAACGAATATCTCGACTTTTCCTCTTTCGCTGGCTCGACGGAGGAAACACGCGACGAGAATAGAAATTGCCGGGCTAATATTGTCATTGCTAAATATTTACGTAGGCGAGAACGAATCGATAAACCGCCGGAGGGGATGCGAATAAAATTGCTGGAAACGTACTGTGAAAGTCCGCGCGATATTCCCAAAAGACGAAACATCGTTTAATTGACAGCGAAACGGGCGTTTCGTTAATAATTCAGCCACCATTTAATCTAAAAATGGCGCGATGCGTTATGTCGGCCAGTCGCATTAATGGGCTTCTTGTCTAATGATAGATCCATTAATCAATAATTTCACAATATCATGAAGCAATAATTTTGTAACACACAGATATACAAAACAGTTATTATGAAACGTGCAACTAATATATTTTTATAGATATATAAAGCAATTATAGAATTATAGAAACGCAGTTAATATACAGATGTATGAATATTTCAAGTTCGTAAGATACGTGAAGAAATATAAAGAAAATATTTTATATACAAAGGTGTATAAAACGTGGATGGAAATTATACGAACTCTTGGAAGAACATTATCGAGGGATTCAAATTGAGAAAGAAATTTGCAAACGCCATTGTCGTGCTAACACAACGTTGGCTGGTGGATGAAAAGTTCAATTTTTCAGCTGAATAAAATGTGTTTCACAAAATTTAACGTGGAAATGTCAAGCTGTCAGGGATTGGCATTCGAACAAAGCGCACGTGATTTTTCATACGTATCAAATTCTAGTAAACCACTTGTTGCTTTGTTTAGAGCAAGAGCTTTGCAAATAGGAGCGAAAATTACGAAAAAAAAAAATAATACAGGATTTGCATCTTCGCAAAGTAAATAAGCAGTTTTGAGAAAAAAATAATGAAAGAATAAACTGACGTACAGTATCGAAAGGCAAAGGGTCGGATAAAATATCGACAGCTGTTTGAATACGTTTGCAAATATTTACATGAGAAACGTGCTCAAATTAAAATAACAAAATACTGAATATCGGATGCTGCTAGTTTGCTTCATTCTTTATTCTGCTTTTGTGTCTCGCTCGTTATTATATATATATATATTTTTTTTATTCTTCACTTCGACAACTCAATACAATAATGTAATCTATTTAAACAACAGATAATAATAATAAGTAGCAGGCGTTATAATATTATAGTAATGTTGAATAATATTACGTAAAAATGTTAAATTTTGTTTTACATTTTATTTAATATCATTTGATATTATTATATATATTTTTTTAATATAATTGTTATATTATAATAACATGTTTAAATAACAGATAATAATAATGATAATAAGTAATATTATAATAACATTAAATAATATTATATAAAACCATTAAACTACCAATTCTCCATACAAACAACATACACAATGTTTATCTTTCCAATGTCTACGAATTAATCCTCTCATTACTTTCACCATAATTCTCATCATTTCTACCATCACCTCAACCATCCGATGCTACGACCATCCGTATCCGAATATAACACAACGTTTCGAACCACAAATTACCACAATCACGAGCGGCGACCGCACTGAAATTGCTAGTCAATCCTCCGAATGTGCATTTACAGTTTACAACATTTCCCCCATTCGCGAAAGTAGACGAAATTCTTTTTCTAAAGAAAGACGTATGTGTGTACGTCCGTCAGAGAAGAGGTATGCAAAAATTCCGGACGAATCGAATCCCGAAAAAAATCACCAGAGGTAGAAGAAGAATAGTCGCAGAGAACTTTCAATTTTCTCCGCGTCGAATGAGATCCACCCTCCTCTCTCTTAAACTTCTCCAATCCTCGCCAGAGCGAAGCGTTCATCTTCCCAACGTCCATAAATCTTCCGTTTTACCACCGACGCCCATTCCGTGCCACGAATTAAACCTCCGAATCACCACGCTCCGCAATGCAACAACAACGGCAGCGATGTAGCATTGCCAGTCGATTCTCGAAGCATAGTTCGTCAAAATTGCACGGCTGTGTTCGTTGCTCGTTGCGCAGGCGAGCGCGAGGGCAACGTTGTTACTTAAGGGGGTATTCTGATAATCCAGCTTTAAAAAATCGACTTCCTCTTTACATTTTCTCGAAACATATGCTTTCGAAAATGTCCATGTGAAAGGATTTGATCGAATTCGTAAAATTAGCAAAGTTATGGATGTTTAAGGGAAACTGTGTACCGCTCGCAACGTGAGTGTGAATATTTTTGTACAACGGGTTAACAAAAACTTCGAATGTGTTTTTCTCAAAAAATTATATTTTATTTTATAACATTATTATTTATATTATTATTATTTTATAATATTTTATAATATTATATAATATTTCTTTAATTAAAATATTATTTTATAATATTTTATTTTTTGTACTGCTCGATTGATTGTAAGTGTGAATATTTTTGTACAACGGGTTAACAAAAACTTCGAATGTGTTTTTCTCAAAAAATATTTCATTTTATAATATTTATATTATTATTATTTTATAATATTTTATAATATTATATAATATTTCTTTAATTAAAATATTATTTTATAATATTTTATTTTTTGTACTGCTCGATTGATCGTGAGTATGAATATTTTTGTACAACGGGTTAACAAAAACTTCGAATGTGTTTTTCTAAAAAAATATTTTATTTTGTAATATTATTATTAATATTATTATCATTTTATAATATTATAATTTATTATTATTTTATTTTTTGTACTGCTCGATTGATTGTAAGTATGAATATTTTTGTACAACGCTTAACAAGAACTTCGAATGTGTTTTTCTCAAATCCATATTTTTTGAACTGGCTGACGTTTTAGTTTAGACTGATTGACTTGAAATTTGGAGGAGATCTTCACCGGATGTACCTTTATCGCATGAACCACGGATTTCAAAATCTGATGTTCTTTTCTATTTTTTTTTTTTTTCTTTTTTTTACTACCCAAAAGACAAAAAGCACAAGGAAAATCGATATTTAAACTTCAAAATGCTGTCATTCTTTTAATTTTCGAAATTTCGCTGTTTCCGTGGTTCACGCGATAGCCACATTTATACTAATTAAGATTCATTTCTTAGTTTCTTAGTTTCAAATAACTAGGTGGACCCCGGAATCACGTCAGCAGTTCAACCCCGTTTTTAAAAACACGCTTCACTTAAGGCTATATAATTTCCACAATTTCCATTAATTTCGTTAAAAAAGAAAATTGTAAAACCTTCTAAGGACGGGGTATTTATTTCGGGCTTTCTCAGATATTATATAGCTGTCGATATATCGGACCCGTTAGTACTATGAATAAATCTGTGTGCGAAAACTGCATACCAAAATGCTTCATGGTTTCCTTAAAAAAAAAAATCCCAAAGAAGTCGATTTTTTTTTCAAGCCGGATTACCAGCTTGACATACATCCTCAGTCGAAACCTGTGCACACACACACACACACACACACACATACACACGACACACACGGGATGTTGTCGCGCAGTGGGTCATTTCACGGGCGATCGATTGGCCACCTGCAGGTAAAAGCGATCGACGCGGCTAAACAAACTACGCGCTCGCGGCTGTACTCTGCGGCTGCATAATTCATGGGGGTCGACGCGATAGGATGCTCAGCCGCGGCAACCACGCTCGCCCGCCAACTTCCGGTTGATACGTAAAACCGTTTACGATCGTCAGGTGGCTCGTAAATCGACTGCACACACCGTCACCAGGCGAGAAACGCCGCGGCCGATCGATATTCCGGGCGAATTGAATGGAGTTTGTTAATACGATGGCCTGCGATTGATCTCGCGTTCGGCCACGGGTTGGAGCGGCGAGGCAGCCAGCACTTTTCCAGAGACGGAGGAAGAGCGTGGAATTGATAGTTTCCGGGGGAATCGGCAGGAGGTTTATTAACGTCGGGGACAAAGCGATCAATTTTGGGCTCTTTGTGGAAAAATTTCGCGAACACCAACATTCTTTTTCAGGTTCGAAGCTTTTTTCTTTTTTTTTTTTTTCTTTTTTGAAGGTGAGATAATTTTCCGTTTTCCGATGACGCGTCAGTGTAGAAGAGTATAATTGTATCGGTGAGGATGAAACAATCATCGATAATTTAAAGAGAGATTCGTAAAGAGCTTAGTCTCATTTCGAGGCGTGAAACCTCTTTCTCGGCGACAGTCGCGAGCTCGTTTTTTCTTGGAGATGAGTTCACACAGCATGACGCGTGTGAGAATGAGGATTCAAACTTGCGTAAGGGTATTAAACAATTTTATTTGTAATCAGGTCTATGATCATTTTGAAAATTGAACTTCCCCCTTCGTTCTATGATTCTTTGTCATCATTTTATTAAATTTATTAAATATGTTTCTAATTTGTTAACCTTTGATGCTCAAAGTCGATGAAATGACGAAAAAGAATCATACAGCGAGTTTTAAGGGGTTGTTGCAAAGAGAATCTTCAAAAACCATGATGAATCGTAGCTGAATTTCTACAACATTGAAGAAAGAGATATCCTTGTTTTCCCATCCGCTGCATAACGTAAAATCATCTTCGAAAAAAAAAACAAAAACGAACTGAAGCTTGTTAAAACCAGGTAGATCACTCGTACAATCATTTTTACAAACATACATCTTCCTTTAAATCATCGGCAATTTTTCATCGTCGCAATTTAGCTTGACGCTCACAACAGCCATTGTATTTTAAATTGCGAATTGAAATTTTAAACAGTTTAAATCACGAACTTCCTCCGGCTATTTGTGTCGTCATTTCACTGATACGAGCTCTCATAGGCGCTTTGTCTACAGATGATTAACGTGTATGGCAAAAATGATAAATTCCTAACACATTGCGAAAATTTGGTATGTTTCCGAGGTCTGAAAGACACTTTATTGTTTATGGATTTTACGTACAGAATTACTTTACGTACAGAATCACCTAAGACACTTTATTGTTTTATGGATTTTACGTGCATTTACTTTAATTACTTCAGGAATTTTTTGTATTCTACTTTAAGTCATTTATATTTTTTAAAAAAATAATGTTTCTAAATAGAACAAAAATATTATTATTTACAATTATTATAGGCTCATATTTTCTTATTATTCAAATAGTATAGAATGTGAAAATGCTTATTTTTCTATAAATGATAGAATTTACGGATCAAAGCATGAAAATATTCGAAAAATACATCGAGATACTTTCACGGACGGTGTTGTGTGTACGTAAGGAGACCGGAAGCGGCGCTCTCGAGGAAAGACGGAACGTCGAGCGGCAACTTTCGAGTCGTGACGTGCCATCTATCCGACGGTAACTCGGCTGATGGCGGTGGATTCGCGTGACGTGCCCCAATGTACAGCGTTCCTTTACCTCGGGGGCATTAGCAACCGTTAGCGCGACGGCTTTTACGGGCCGTTAATACCCGGCGAATCTTACGTGCAACTAGGGAAAGCTGGATTATTACCACGACGTTGCACGAAACGTCTTCTGTCTCTCTCTTTCTTTCTCTTATCGCCGCTTTGTCGCAGAATGCATAAAAGCACTGCGGAACAACGAGCCACGCTTTCGGATCTATCAAGGACACGTTCGTTACGGGAGCAACGTCTGTTCAGTCGGATATATTCTTGCAGCGGCTCTGATTAACCCCTCAAGCGTTTTTCTTTCCTTTTGAGAATGTGCACCGGTGTGCTTAATTATTTCTAGACGATGACGATACTCGGTATATATGCACGATCGAGATTAAATTGTAACAGAATGATAAGTTTCTTTGAGTAATTTTTATTTAGAGAACTTAATTTTATTTTTCGAAAATTATTCCACAAAACAGGGAAACCATTGAAAGAGAAGAACTTGGAATGACGAAAATCCGTAAGACAAGAATTCGTAACACTTTCGTTGTATTCAAAAGTTTAATCAATTGACGAAAACAAAATTCGTAGGCTAAAATTTCGAAGTGTCGTTCTTCACATCTATTGTAGATTCGCCAATGAAAAAGAAATTTTCAATATTTTCATACAGTATGAAAATTTATAGCATTTAGAAAATAAAACGAAGCATCTTGGAATAAAAGGAACGACGTATTTTAATCCAGGTTTATTATTGTACGGTCTCTTTTTACAAAATTGTAACAGCTTAAAAATATTCAGTGCCTGAATATTCAAGCGTTCGAATATTAACGGGAGTATAGAATAGTAATGCAATACTTATTTTAGAATGACAAATTTTAGCTATCGTTCCCATTTTTATTGAAATAATAGAAAAGATATTTTCAGAACAATTAAACGTTTGTCATCTGATTATTCCATTTGCTTAGAAGTTTCGGAATTCTTTAAAAAATTTTTTTAAAACTAGGAATCTTTATTATGGAGCTTGAAGATACACACAGTTAACCAAGATGGAGTAAATGGTAAATGGTAACAAAATGAAAGCAAGTTCGCAAATGTCTCAATTGAACAATCTAAATTCAAGATTCAGTCTCAAGGGTATATAACTGCCTGTGCTGAATTTTAGATCGAAAATTTGGCTTTGATAGAACGATATAGCCTTGCAGAGCAAGATCGTGTGTTTTGAACAGAGTACTGCGAACTTGGGTGGAATGATAGATTCAGGGGAGAGGTTGAGGAATCATCGAGGGCAGGAACAAAGGAGCTTGCATGCAAGTTCAGGAAACTGCCAAAAGGCTGGTATTTTCACGCTTCTGCTCGCAGTTTACAGCCACAGGAAATATATCTTCAACGAGGCGATCGAGATCTGGAATTAACATTCTAACTGGAACTAATTCTCGTGTTTGAAATGCGTAGTTTTTGAAATTCGTAGTCGGTTGTACGAGAAAATTTAAGAAACACATGCAAATTTATCATGTACACGCATTAAAGTGTAGCACATACTTAGAAAACGGAATTATATTTGGCAAGAGCAACGAGTCGAATGTAAAACATACTTCAGAATTTATATTTAGATCATTGACAGTCATTGTTGTATATAAATATTTAGATTATTGTATTATTGACACTCGTGGTACAATTATTTTTTTTTTTTGTGAACTTTCTTTATTGTTTGTATATTTATGAGAAATTGAAAAGTGTAAAAGTATACAAAATTGTAATATTTAGAAAATAGAATGAATTTCTATTTATCTCTCTGTTCTTTTCCTCCATGAAGATCTCTTCTGACAAGATTTCCTCCGAAATTATAAAGCGTGAATTTTATATTAGATTTAATCGAAATCAACTTTCACGGAACTTTGTCGAATGGTGCTTTCAAAGTGAAAACAATTTTAATTGAAACTTCGTACTAATTCAATTGTTTTGTCGAATTCACCTGTCCGAAATCTACTCGCTTTAAAATTTTGTGACTTGACCACGCGGTGGGTAACACGTTTGTTACTGACAGATTTTGATTTTGAATAAATATACATTGAAATTCGACTAAAAACAAGACAAGTGTTATGGTAACAGCAACGATATACTCTCAATATGTATTGAAGTCTTTTCAAATAAAAATTTAAAAAAGAATAGAAATAGTCCAATTTAAAAAAGAACAGAATTAGTTTCCACTGTGAAGTACATTTTGTTCTAAAAATGCATTTACACAATACTGTTACAATACCAGAATTCTATCTATTCTAGAATGATATAGTATTATAATTATAATATTATAATATTATAATTCTACGTAACAAATATAATAGTATATAACATTTCAATATTTTAGAATACTACGATATTCCAGTAAATGTCCTAAATATTCCATATTTTAATATTCTATGAAAAATTTAACCTATCTTTAATAAATATATAAATGTAGAATATATAAATATATACGTGTTTAATAAATATATATCAATCTTTAATAAATATATAAATGTATAATATATAAATATGCGATATTGAATCTTTTAATATCAAAAGGAAAACATATTGCAGAGCCACATATAGTAGCGAAATTCCGCAACGCAATAACGTGTCTCGTATGATAACATGAAAGATTCACTAAAATCAGATTATCTTCCTGCCCTTATAAAGAGTAATAAACGTCGTATTAACTGTGAAATTACTTTCAACGAAGTGTTCCAGGATTAGTGAAAACGCGTTTCTGGACGATTCTGTGGTCGAATAAATGCGAATGGAGTTAAACAGGCGAACAGTGTGGTTTGGTCGTTGTGTTTCGAAACGTCTCGTGGTAGTTTCATTAACGGAGTTAGGAGTCTCAAATGGTTTCATTAATTAATTGGCGAAGTTTGATAAAGAACTGACAGCACAAGAAAGAGATCTCTGCAGAGGAAATAATTCTCGTAATCTCTACAAATAGTTCTTAGTTCGCAGACCAGATTTTATCTTTCGTGAAATATTTCAGTAACTTTTCCTTCTTTTTTTTTTTTCTTTTCTTTAAATTATAATTATCGTACGTTTTGCTTTTTTCTGGATACATTTCGGACGACGGATAACGCAATGTTTTGTAACAAGGATAAATTGCGGCATTAAACATGGTTTATGTACGTAGCACGGTGTAATTGATCCACTCATGCTAACAGGAAACAAACACGAACTCTAAAGTCAACAAGCCAGGCGAATTCTAATGCGGCTTAGAGAATGCATACGATCCACTTGTTACTGATAGAGGTATTTTGGATTCCTGGAATGTGTCTGGAATATCTTCACAGAGATGAATTTATGTTAGACCGTTTGAAGATTGAATTCAAGTTTTATTGTATATATTTATTTTCTTCTCGTTATTTTATCGATAAAACTCGGCACAATTAAAACTTGGACTGGACTCAAAATTTATAATTCCTGAACAATCGAAAAAATACAACTCGAACAAATTCTAAAATAAGAAGCAATAAAAATAAGATGTTATATCATCATTATTTGACTAAAAGATAGTAGTTCAGTAGTAATTTAGTAGTTTAGTAATTATCAAAGATATTTATCTGCTTCTTTTGAAGAATATCCAATCTTGCGTTAATTCTTAAATTTTCTTCCTCCCGTGCGAAATTTTTTTAAATATTAATATTATTAATTCCTCTACTTTTGTTACTTGACGTGTAACAACAGTAAAACGTTTTTCAAGTGTTTCATTTATATCTGAAATATCCAAGCTTGCGCGTTAACCCTTAAAGTGGCTGAAATTTCACCCCGTTCGAATTTTCTTCCGATATTAATACCAAATTTGTGATTTTACTTACAACTATTACTTTCACTTGATGTATAACAACAGTAAAACATTTTTCAAGTGGTTCATTTATATCAGAAAGATCCAAGCTTGCGCGTTAACCCTTAAACAGTTGCTCTGGCAACTGATTGCGGACCATAACGAGTGACCAGACCATATACAATAATTCGTCGTTTCCTTTTTCTTTTGAACTCGTCGATATGATGTCACTGGATAGAAATTATTGAGAAGTTAATAAATTTATTATATTTGTTTTGCCTGGGTTATACTTAAAATATACTTAAAACTGAGAAAATATTGCAATTTTGAGGTTAACCACTTGCGCTGGCAACTGATTGCGGACCATAACGAGTGACCAAACCGTATACAATAATTTGTCGCTTTCTTTTCGAACTCGTCGGTACATCACTGGATAGAAATTATTGAGAAGTTAATAAATTTATTATTTGTTTTGCCTGGGTTATACTTAAAATATACTTAAAACTGAGAAAATATTGCAATTTTGAGGTTAACCACTTGCGCTGGCAACTGATTGCGGACCATAACGAGTGACCAAACCGTATACAATAATTTGTCGCTTTCTTTTCGAACTCGTCGGTACATCACTGGATAGAAATTATTGAGAAGTTAATAAATTTATTATTTGTTTTGCCTGGGTTATACTTAAAATATACTTAAAACTGAGAAAATATTGCAATTTTGAGGTTAACCACTTGCGCTGGCAACTGATTGCGGACCATAACGAGTGACCAAACCGTATACAATAATTCGTCGCTTTCTTTTCGAACTCGTCGGTACATCACTGGATAGAAATTATTGAGAAGTAATAAATTTATTATTTGTTTTGCCTGGGTTTATACCTAAATATACTTAAAATTATACCTAAATATACTTAAAACTGAGAAGGTATTGCAATTTTGAGACAAAAAATCCTCGACGTGCGTAGTCCGTCAATCCAGCGCATGAGGTTAAAGGTAAAACTTCGTGGTTGAAACTCCATCCCGTTCGAATTTTCATTCGAATTAATACCAAATTTGCGATTTTATTTAAAATTGTTACAACTACTTCTCTACTTGATTTAATAATTAAATATTTTTCAAATATTTCATTTGTATTAAAAAGTATCCGAGCTTGCTCTAACGGTCGAAGGCTTCGTGACTAAAACTATCGCCCCCAACTTCGTTTAAATTTTCTTATTTCTTAACCATCGTTAATGAACAATGAACTTTACGATTTCATAAAATAACGGATTACGTCGCGCGATCTACGCAATCTAATTTCCTCTGATCACAATCCTTTTAAAGGTTTCGTCGAAAACCACTTTCTAAGTTCACACAGTTCCGACGAAAATTCGTTTCACGAGCGAACGGCTGTAACTTGGTTCGTCGTCTCGAAGGAAACCAGGTGCTGGCCCGAAAAGTTCGCGACGTCGATCAGTTCGAGTCCAGGCGTTCGCCGAATGGAACGGAGACAAACAAGCCGCGACAGATCTCGGTGGTAGGAAACAGGATGACGGGTGGAGGAGGACGCACGGGAACGAGGGAACGTTCCCCTCAATTTATATAGATTGGCCCGAGTGGCGTTTCGGGTTCAAGTAACGAGGTACAATCCCGTGGCCGGACGAGTATTTCCTTCCTGCAGTGGAAAATCCATTACGTGGCCAGCCGTCGAGCTGAGCGAAAGGAAAACGGACGATACGCGGACGTGTATAAGCGTTATCTGATTAGGCGGTGTTTCGCTGTTGATGCTGATAGATGGAGATGATTAATGTCTTCTTCGAACGATATATATCTTTCGTTCAGGGCGACGTTTCCTTGATAAAACTGGAGGATTAATGGCATTTTTCCCATTCTTGGCATAAAAAAAAAAAAAATGGAAAATTGACACTCAATTGAAATAAATCGAGGATTATATGTAGATTGAAATTACAGTTTAGGTATTGAGATTTTTCATTTACGATTTGAGAATGAAACCGTGAATATAATTTAGGTAGTGAGAGTACTAATTTTTTTCATTTGTTTCTTTGATAAAAGTGGAGAATTGGACGCTTTGGACGACCTGTTGTTTTGTTGCTTTGTTGAGTGTTTTTGTGCAGATGCTAAAAATTAAGTTATGACAGTTTGAGAAAAAAAATTATATGAAAGGTGTATTAAAGTCATGGAGATTACATTAAAGTCCAGAATTCTTGCCACGTAGCTCTGTCCTTGAAACTCCACTTGTATTATTATTATTCTGTTGTTTTGTGCTCTTTTTATTTTCACTTTTTGTAACGTGAGTATTATTTTTAGTTGCATCTACTGATATTGCAGATGGAACTTTTTTCATTCTTGGCATAAAAAATGGAAAATTGACATTCAATTGAAATAAATCGATATACAGATTGAAATTACAGTTTAGATACTAGAGATTTTTCATTTGCGATTTGAGAATGAAACAGTGAATATAATTTAAGTAGTGAGAGTAGTAATTCTTTCATTTGTTTCTTTGATAAACATGGAGAATTAATGGTATTTTTTTTCATTCTTGGCATAAAAAATGGAAAATTGACATTCAATTGAAATAAATCGAGGATTATATACAGATTGAAATTACAGTTTAGATATTAGAGATTTTTCATTTGCTATTTGAGAATGAAACAGTGAATACAATTTAAGTAGTGAGAGTAGTAATTTGTTTCTTTGATAAAAGTGGAGAATTAATGGCATTTTTTTCATTCCTGGCATAAAAAATGGAAAATTGACATTCAATTGAAGTAAATCGAGGATTATATACAGATTGAAATTACAGTTTAGGTATTGAGATTTTTCATTTGCGATTTGAGAACGAAACAGTAAATATAATTTAGGTAGTGAGAGTAGTAATTTTTTCATTTGTTTCTTTGATAAAATTGGAGGATTAATGATACTTTGAAATTTGTAGAAACGATATCATATTTAGCATAAAAAGTGGAAAAGTTACGTTCAATTGAAGTGAATCGAGGCTCATGTATCTAGAATTTAGATATTAGAAGTTGTAATTTTTCATTTGTGATTTGAACATTGATATTTACTGCTTTCGTTCGAACATTGCAGTGTCCAAAATTTTTGTTTCGAGATTTGAGAATTGAAACTCATTCCGACGTGTTTTTGTTTCAATGTCGGAAAGGAATGGGATTTTCTGAAGCTCACGATATACAAGTGGAAAGGCATTAATATCACGTCGCGTGAAATCACGTGCCAGGGCGTTGCATGTGATAACTGTCAAGAAAAATACACGTGCAACGAGTGAAGTTGAGAAATAATTTCTATCTTCTCAGTTTTCCACCTCCGGGCTTTGCGTATTTCACGTTCACCTGCGCTAGCATTTTATTAACATTTTCTTCGTCTCGGGTCGAGAAAATTAGGGCCAGGTCGAGCAAAATACACGCAAAAGTTGCAAAACAAAAGACGAAGTTTTCTCTGTCTCGTCTTTCCCTGTCTTTCATTTGGACTTTCCACGTTTGCACGCAACAATCGGGGATTCGAAGGAAATCGATTAACACACGGATGAAATGAAATCGTTTCTTCGAAAAGAGCTGGATTTCCGCGAATGATGAAAATCCCATTTTGTTATTCGCTCACGTAGATTCGAAGCGCATGAAACGAAAAGTTCCTGGAACTTGTCACTGCGAACTGACCTTATACTAACGATCGAAACGGGAGCGCAGCCATTAATTTCGTTAAGAGGAAAAAAGTTTCCTCTTTCCTTTGATTGCTGTGATTTTCCGCGTGCAAAGATCCGATTTCTTCTATTAACCCGTAAGGGAAACTATACAAGTTCTCTCTGAACTTTTAATATATCCGTGATTTGGTTTACTGAAACGCTGTCTTGGAAATTTTGATCGCAGAACTTCATTCTTCGAATATTTATTCAAAAGATTATATTACTCCCCATTTTTAAATGACTCACGGCCATAGTACTTTGTAAAGGAAAATTTTCTTTTTCCTCCGAATGAAGTCTGCAAAATTTTCTTTCTGGACGAGTTATTCTTCAAATTAAAATGATCACACCGCCTTCTGTTAGTCTCTCGCTTTTTAACAAGAAAAGAGAGAAATGAAAAAGTTTCCAAGTGCAAAGTGTCGCCAAACATATTGATCAATAAATAATACCAGTCAGTTAATTTTCGCCACTCGATCGACCCTCGCCAGAAATAATAATTGGAGATAGCAGGGCGGAGAAACAAGATGGCAATCTGAATATTAGACGAAGTGCTGTTGAATTAATTGTCGTGAATTTGTAAGTTTGTGCGGCAAGAGGCGGGGAATAATGAGGATTCAGCCGGAGATCAAACAGATTGACGATTCGGTCGACGATCGCATCGGGATTTTAGAATTCTCTCGCACATGCAGATCCAAATCAACTGGGAACCCTCCAATTATACTGGAAACGTCGCTGCTCTAAATCCCCTGGCCGCATTTTAATTAAATATTGGTAGACAGATTCTCAACGAGTGTGGAACACCGCATTTGGTTGGTTTCATTCGTTGTTAAGTGTGATCAGTCCTCGTCATTAAAAGCCGACGCGCAAAATATGTGTATACGTTTAACGTCAGATTCTCTCTATTTGATAATCGAAAGTTGATTAATTAATTGGAGGTTAGTTATTATCTTCTAGTTAATTAATTAATTAATTAATTAATTAGTTATTGTTATAGATGATTAATTAAATAATTAGCTATTAATCATATAATTAATTAATTATCTATCTTATATATAATTAATTAATAGTAAAATACTGAACAAATTTGATGTGATTTTCGTGTCATCTACTTAAATGAGGGATATACAAACGTATTCTAATAAAAATAAATAATATTATACACAGAAATGGAATGGATAATATTTATATTAGTACATGTTAAAGTAATTAATGTATTTATTATTGTACCTTATGTAGAAATAACAGGAAAATATATAATAGAATAAAAAGAAATGAAAAAATATTCCATTGTTAAAATACATTTACTATATAGATATTTAGTAAATAGATATTTATGGATATTTGAATATTAGATATTTAGATATTAGATATTATAGATATTTAGTATATAGATATTTATGGATATTTGAATAAAAATTATTTACATTCATTATTGCATCTGGCAATGTAGAAAATATCGTTCATCTTATTTTTATATTCCAACTGTACGAGTACTATTATTTCTCGTTCTAGCCATTCTTGAGATCTTCTTCGTATTGAATTGAAGAATTTCTACATAAATAAATATAAATAAATATAAACAATAGGCAATAAATTTTGTTATAAAACGTTAAGGGAATTGATTTTCAGCGATGTCGAAATCAATTCTTTAACAGGACACACGTAATGTAAATTCGGTGCAAAGCACGGTGCAAAACATTGCGATAAAATATCGTTTTCGCAGCGAAGATTAAACTGCTACTGTATTTTAAGATTTATTATCCAAGCGCCGTGTATTTCTAACTTTTTAATTGCTTTTTTATCAGGAAATGGAAGTGACATAAAACGACATATCAAGTATACATATTTTGTGATACAAACACTTAATAAACTTCATATTATGTAGCAAACAATAATCACCCATATATATTATGTATAGTAATATTTTATATAATATATAAAATATGTTAGATAACAAATATTTGTATGCAAATTTTTATTCTATACAAATGAAGGAAAGATCAAAATTTTCTGACACATTAAATTATATACTATATAGATATGTCATGTATTAAATTATATATTATATATGAAAATTATTTTACAAAGTACATAACTTTAAATGGTCAAGTATTATTAAATAATCGAATTGATCATACTGTACGACGCGACTTTCGTCGCAAAAACATGTATGCACGTAAATTTCACTCCTCCGCGATTTAGGCGAAGATAAACTTGCAAAAATTATTCTTCCATCGTGCACGATATAAACAGGAAAATATCAAGCCTAACATTCAATTTGGAGGAGAGCTTTCTGAAGCCCCGTACTTTCGCCTCAAATACAAATAACTCATTCTTCCGCGTAGACAGTCACCCCGTAAAAATTCATCAATCTGCCATTCTCGTTATTCACGTTCCGGCGAAAGGTGAAGGAAAAAAAGGAAGAAGAAAAAAAAAAAATATCGATACGCCTAACAAACGATTTATTCGTATTTTCACGCGCCGTCGAGTGTTATCTTCATCGTCCTGTCAAGCTTCTTATACCGTTCCGCGAACAAGAGTGAGAAAAAAGTTGTCGTTGGCCGGCTGATAAATCAAGCGAATGGTACGTTGACGAAAAAACGCGCACAGATGTCTGGGAAAATCGTTCTTCGGAGGCTTCTAACTGTACTGTCCTAATTTATGGTACACTGTCAGCGATATTCACGAATAATTTTTATTCGCCGTCCCTTTACGTGAACGTGTTCATAAAATGGAAATTTTTAAAACGTCCATGCGGAATGTAAACTGAATAACGAAGAGTTATTAGTATTATGATTGATGATGGTGATTAAGATGGAAGATTTATTAATCTTGGAATTAGTGCTTGTGAATAAACTATTTACAGATAATTTTAAAGTGCAGAATCAAGCAGAATTACACGTGACAAATGTATAAAATATCCAAAGTATAATACTTTTTGTCATAACATTCTTCTACCATGTCAAAATTCTATTTTTCAAATTACATTTTTAATAATATGAATTTGCAGTTAAAAATCTGCAGTTTGGTTATAAATATAGTGCAGCAAAGTTAATTAATAGAAATAGATTAAATCGTTTGGAAATTGTTTCAATTAAATTTACAATATTGAGGAGAGACTACGTACGTGCTACAAAATTTGTGATGTTTCGTATGCACCCAAATTAGGTAAGCAACTGAGCACATATTCCTGTTCTTGCAACGTTCAGCTATAAATTTCTTAGCTATTAAATAATAGCTAAGCGTCACAAATTATTCCACTAAATTAGCCAATTAACTTCGATAATAACTATGAACTTAAAAATAATATAATATAATATAACATAACATAACATAACATAACATAACATAATATAATATAATGTAATATAATATAATATAATATAATATAATATAATATAATATAATATAATATAATATATCATAATATAACATAATATAACATAATATAACATAATATAACATAATCTATTTCTCTTAATTAATATCATAATATAACATAATATAACATAATATAACATAATATAACATAATCTATTTCTATTAATTAACTTTGCTGCACTATATTTATAACCAAACTGCAGATTTTTAACTGCAAATTCATATTATTAAAAATGTAATTTGAACAATAGAATTTTGACATGGTAGAAGAATGTTATGACAGAAAGTATTATACTTTGGATATTTTATACATTTGTCACGTGTAATTCTGCTTGATTCTGTACTTTAAAATTATAATATAATATAACATAATATAACATAATATAATATAATATGATATAATATAATATAACAACATAATATAATACTCTAATAACTATATAATATTATAATAATAATAATAATAATAATATAATACTCTAATAACTATATAATATAATAATAATAATAATATAATACTCATAATACTCTAACGTGTACAAAATATTTTTATAGATTTGGGAAGCGCCGTCATTCATATTATATTGCAAACTGTCCTCAAGGAAATGGTAAAATGTTCATGAAATGGTTTCTGAACATCTCGCGAGCATTGCGGACTTTTCTTCGCCGTGATATTACTCATGACTGACTAATCGGGTTTCGTTCGCATGCCTGATGCACCGCACGGTGCAATCTGGCCGAAAGTTTTGGCACAAAGGCGCGTGTTTGGCGAGAACGTGCAACGGCGCGCGAGTCTTCCGTTTCCGATCTCGCGCCCGTTCACACGTTCCCTGACATGTTCCGCTAATCACGCCTGCCCGTCGACAAATAGATGTTGTCAGGAACCTTCGTTGCAACACGAACGCTTTACGTCAATTTTTGAACTTGTATTGTATGCACACGCTTTCGTTCATAAATATTCGAACACTTGCCTCGTGTTCTTCGGATACTTCCTTTGTCCTCCATCTTACTTGTAATTTATCGTGTAGTTAAATAACGAACGATTTCGTAAATGAATGCAAAATTAAATCACTGATGTTGCAAACGCTTTTCATACTGAAATTGTTGCATACCAAAGCTAGAACTTGGCGACGATTCGAGCATGAAATTTCCATCAGAATTATTTGATGCACAATGAGAATTAAAGTAAAAAAAAAAAAAAAAAAGAAAATAAGAAAACTGTATATTTTATTCGAACGAGAAGTCATTCGTATCTTTAAAAATTATTCGTATCTCTAAAATTAATACTTTTACTTCTATAATGTATCTAACAAAAATTGTAAATTGATCATTATGGCCATTTTGGTTAAAATGAACAGTAGACAGTTAAATAATTATTTATCGTAGAATGTGGAAAGAATTTTTTTCCAACAAATTAAACAACTTATTAATGATTGACAGAGGAAATTTCTTCTCCACAATTGAGATTAACTAACTTTTATTGAGTGAAGGGATGAAGGAACTTGGGATGAAAAAAAATATGCTTGCAACGCTCTAATTTGCAACACGAACTCAACAGCCGCGCGAATTAACGTTATAAATTGAAAAGTAGCGGAACGCAGGTGGATGTATTACAAATACCTTTCAATATTCATAAAGAAACTTACGATTTATCGCCATCTCTGCAAACAAACAAACTCTCCAAAGTAACTCGACTTGTTTGTTCAAGAAGTTAACACACTCTGGCCAGATAATGAAGTTGAAAAATTTACTAATGGCTGGAGATTCGCCTCTTCTTCCGAGAGTTTCGAGAAAGAAGACAAAAAGAAACCGGCGAAATTTTGATACCGGAGCGTGGAAAATCCAGAGAGTTGAAATTGAAGTGCATCGGAACGCAGTGTTGAACGGGTGAGATTAAACGTGTAACTGACGCCATTTGCATAATGCTGTAACCAATGAGTTTAGCCGAGAGTGAAGCTGTTTTGACGTAGATGTCTAATGAATTATTCAAATTTCGGCACCGTTCGTGTAGCTCGAATCTATAGATCGCTTCGAGATCCGAAATTGGATTTACTGAAGCATACATTGAAATTGAGCCTGGCGCGCGAGATAGTTCCGTATGGATGGTCAGGCTTCGCGTTTAAAATACTTTTGTATTTTAAACAATTGGTGGACGTAGGAAGAGGCGTGAGATATTAATACACTGTATAAACGATGAAATTGTCGTGACCGGTAATTGCTCGAAAAGTCAATCACTTTTGATTGATCATTGCGAATCTTCGTTCGACGAGAGCGACCTCGAGGAAATGGAACCTTCTCCGAGACTTTGCGAAACGTCAGCCATAGGTTCGCGAACATACGATAATAATAGAACTTGAACTTGTGTGGCGAACGTTGTTTTGTCAAATCGATGAAAACAGTGTGACTCAAATTGCAGAATAATCCTACATTCGCTGCAGTCTGTCAAATCCGTGAGAATGGTGCCATTTAAAATACAAACGAATGCCGTTTGATGAGAAATTTGAAGAAGAGCGTATGATTAATTACAGAAATACTGTAATTAGAGAAATATTTTTCTCAAAAACATACGAGTTGAAGCGAAACGTAAAACCCTGCTTCATTAAAAGTGAAACAAGAGAGCTTTATTTAAAAAAAAAAAAAATTAAATAAAACGGCGGAAACCCCCAGAATTAAAAATTCGTAAGTTCGTAAATCGTTAATTTATTTTACGATTTAATTACTGATCGCTTGCACGTGTCCCGAGTTGTTGGACTGAATCTTTGACCCACACACCCAGAAAGAATCCAGAACTACGTTAAACGACGTCCATTCGCGCGAGACAGACTTGTTCAGTCGATTGTCTATCGGGGGATGCTCACGCAAAAACCTTTATGGCTGAAGAACCATACTGCGAGAGCGTGGTTGCGCTTTCGAACGCATTCGGGCGAACAACGGAGTGAAAAGAGCTCGTTTGTGATCAGACCGAGGTTACGGTTTCTCGTTGTCTCGTTTTGAGAGCAGTTTGTTCGAGAGAATCGTACTTCTCATAAAGTTTAACGTTCTGATAGCAATGTTCAGTCATGGCCAGACTAAATGTGCTTTTGCAATTATTCTTACAATATTTTAGATCATTTAATTCTTCATTCTCTCTTAACCGCTTGCACTGGAGTAACGTGCCACGCAAAGAATTTTTTGCCCCCAAAATTGCAATATTTTCTCAGTTTTAAGTATATTTAAGTATACTTAAGTATATTTAAGTATACTACAGCCCGGGCAAAGCAAATAATAAATTTATTACTTCGCAATTATTTCCATCCAGTGATCTATCATACCGACGAGTTGAAAAAGAAAGCGACGAATTATTGTATACGGCTTGGTCACTCGTTATGGTCCGCAATCAGTTGCAAGTGGTTAAGTCACACTCCATGAATCACACATCGACACGAAACTGAATTTTAAAGCACACAACGTTGGAATAATTTTTTGTTCGAGTAATTTTTGAATAACGTACGTGACAATGTTATCCATAAACGACGTTGCATATATATATATGAATGTGCATTAGAAAAATTAAATAAGGAGTGAAAATTGCGATTTCACACGAGTTCGTCGATGTTCGTGCATTTGTAAAGAAAATGTCCAAAATAGAATTTCAATTGTAATATTTAATAAACGAACGTGAGAATATAAATTCCGAAATTCTGTGAGACTTTCTGTGATACTTAAGTTTCAATGTCTCTGATAATTGAGAATTAAATAAAAATTAATAGAGGGTAGTGTATCGTTTCTATCACGAACTATGATTGTCAATTTTGATCCTACGACATCAATCCACGATGAAATCACGACTTGTAAAGCTAACAAATAATCCGAATTTATGGTTAATCCGATTGATCAGTTTCAGTAGTAATTGCCTCGTAGATTAGTTTCGATCAAACAAATGGTAATGGGAACCCTGTTTAATAATTAGAATGACCGACGCGCTGCCTCGTGGGAGCTCTCCGCGCGAGCATGTTTCATGGAAATCCACCGAATTGCCATTGTTACGTGTGCTATATTCGACAATATTTCCGCTCTTGATTAGCAGAATAAGTTGGATTGGAAAACTTGTTATTCTCGAAGGGTTTAGCGACAATATTAGGAGATTCCTGTGATTAGGTATGGTTGTGAAAGGAGACTATTCAGTAGCCTTTTTTTTGTTGCGTATTCTGATGCATTATATTCCTACGAACCTGACTAAAAAAAAAAAAAAAAAAAAATGGAACCTAAATAAATATTTGCTTTGTTTATTAAATAATAAAGTAAATCTGGATATTTCACATATTTTAAGAATGAAAAAATATTTACTAATACGTCTATTTGTGCAGTCATACTTGTCGTGATTGGACATAATCACATTTATAGAATTTCACGTCGCATTGCATCGACTGCGAAAGGAAGCCACCGTGTAAAAATTTATAAAAATTGCTCATGATTGTGAAAGGAGGCTTCGTTATGAAAATTATTTGTCACAAAGTCAATGCGAGGCAAATATTATTTTTATCCCGTTGTTGGCATTGACGATTGATGTATTCGTGACTCATTAAACGCTCGTTACGTTTAGAATAAATACGAATGAAGTAGAATGATACGAATACAGTAGAATAACAAAATTGATCATAGCTTCAAAGTTTGAGGATTTCTTTTGATCAGATCTGTTTAAAAATTTACAAAAACTTATGGACAGAGAAAGTGGACTTGACGGTCCTCTTTCTGGAATAATAACTGTTTGAAAACGAAGTAGATTAATTAGAGAAGATGTTATTGGGCTAGAATTCCTTTTCTCTTAACTTCATTTGCTGAAATGAAGTTTCAATTAGTGTCCGGTTAAATGAATTTCTGTGGATTGAATCTACTTACCTGAACGTGAATTCCTATTATACGATAGATAGTGAGATCAGTAGACTCTTATTGTACGAATCGTTCGCCCCTCGACGATTCGCGTAAATGAAATCCCGTTGTACCTAAAGGGTTAAGAAATTTAAATCGTGCAATTCAGAAAATTTCCTAGTTGATTGTTCCATTAAATTTCGAACATCGATTCTTATAGCGATTTTAAAAATAATAACTTTAATATAATATATAATTAATTAATATATAATAATTTTATTATATTTTATTATATTATTTGTTATAATATATAATTAATTAATATATAATAATTTTATTATATTATTATATTATTAATTAACATTATATATTATATATAATATATAATAATTTTACGCTTGGATTTTCTTATTATTTCATCAACAATTTCTAAATAATCTACTTTATAGATTTCTATATGAATTTAATATTAACAAGTACGTAAGCATATTTTATATTTAAACAATGGCGATATACAAGTTTTAAAACGTGTAGAGACGATGTTACATAAAAGTGACGTTAATAATTCCGTGCTCGCGTTATCAAACATACGTGAAAATTGAAAATTTTTCAATCTTGGTACTGTACATAATGCTAGATTTGTTTTATAATAATTACAATTACTTAACCTACAGAATACCAAGTGGTAATCTTAATTTTTTCCTGCTTGCAGAGTTCGTGTCGAATATTACGTGAACGAAAACACGTTCAAGGAACGACTTCAACTGTACTTCATCAAAAATCAACGTTCGAGTAAGTATACTGAAATTAATCTCCTACTTACTTAGTCATTTAGTTGTATTCCTGACATGAAAATGAAAAATAGAAACTTTAGATCAGATGTATTCTTTATTTCATATTTAAAAAAAATTTTAACATTTTATAACAATTTAATAAGATTTATTATACTGTTGTCTTGTTTTACCTGTGCACAGTATTAACTGAACTTTCTCTCAGGCATTTCTTTTGAAATGTAAAATACAAAAAAATCTGTATGATCCATAGCATTACACGCCATTGCACACGAATGAATGACAAATCTTTTGCTTTTTGAAGTATAATTTTTCACTTCAAAATGTTTGAAATTGCGAAAGAGTAATAATAGTATTACTGATCTATTATATTATATTAAAGAATCGTCAGTGTATGAAAGATTAAAATATACAAGTTCAAAAATTTGTCAAAGTCTCTAGCATATCTCAAATAGTCGTGCAAATTGAAATCGAAATATCGATTATGCAAATAAATAAATAAACATTGTGTCGATGTAATTTATTTGTAAATTCATGCGTTGTAGTCAAACGCATTGATACGTTTCGTACGAATATACCGTGTGACAGTTGATACTGTGTCATTCGCAGGCAGAGTTCACACTGTTCGCTGTTTTAAATACAGCTTTCGATCTAACGGCAGATTTTCACGTTATGCCTAGTGCATACGAATATACCTATTGTGTCAATGTCATCTCGTAAATCGTGTTTTTCGTTTTACTTGTAACACAACGCTATCACGAATCTGATCGTGTTTGTCAGAGTAATCGGGAAAATATCTTGTTGTTAATTTTACAGCCTTTTTTCTTCCATTGTTCGCCGTGTTATCTTTATTTTTGAAATTTGTTTGTTTTCACCAATGAATTATAGAAATTAACACTATGACTACCCACTGTTCTCAAGAATAATATTCACCAGAGAGAATTTTCAATAAATTCTATTAAGAATTTACTGAAAACTTGATTCCCTGCTATGGAGGAATAATTAGTAGTAAATTTGTAAAAAATAAAGATTTTAATTAGAATTTTTTTTTATATAAAGATTTTAATTAGACTTTCGTGTATTTTAAGAATTTTTTTTATTTAATTAGAATTTTTTTTATATAAAAATTTTAATTAGACTCTCGTGTATTTTGAGCGGAGCTCCTTTCGATAAGCGACTGTTATATTTTCTTTTCACTAAAATTCCAAAAATTTGAGTAGAAACTTAATTTTACTAAATATCAGTGTAATAAATCTCAAAAAAATTTCCTAGCGACAAATTTATAATTATCGGAGAATAATATAGTTCGTTCAATTTTTCACTTGGATTTATCTTTATTAATTCGTTCCCCACGAATGTCAACTTTATAAAAATATCTTCATTAATAACAATTCAAACAACATCGTCAAATAATCCATTAATATATTCTTTTTTAAACGTTGCGCTATGTAATATAATTTACTATTTCTGTAATAACTGTGTAAAACTGTGTTAACTGTGTAAACTGTAGTAACTGTAAAACATAGTTTACACAGTTTTTATTGCACAATTAACTTTCCAACATTATCATTTCATTAGTCATATTAAGATGCAAATAGAAGGCATAAAAGCACAAATTTTCATTACTGGTTGATTAATTTTCCGTTTTCAAGCAACCATTAATAAAAAAACTACATGACATGACGTATCGTTTCTCGTGGATCTAATGTCAGTGATTAAGGTAATTGCAAGAAATAAAACAGAGTCTCTGATCTTTCGTTTACGTGTGGTATTTCATTTTGTGCGATACGAGTTCTTACGAGATGTTAGATTTCACAATGAATTGTGAAATTATTTGTACGATTGAGAACATAACGGAAAATATGAAACAATAATAATAACCAAGTAACAACTATAACAATTCGTTGTATCACCAAATTATTGACATATTTCAAAAATTTGTTACTTTAGTAAAATTAATTGAATTAATTTCAGCGTATATACTTTTTAATTTGATCGCTGTTGATCAAAGAACCTTTTTATTTTATTATTTCAGAATCTTGTAATACTTTTAAATGAAAACTGATTAAAAAGCCGTTCGTCTTGTAATTAAAAATTTTTGTTACGTCCCGGATTTTGCAAATTTTTACAACCCCTTGTATATATATAATATTACATCCGTGATGAAATGAAAATTCGACGAATATTTTTTTTTTACTTTCTAATTTAAAAAAAAAGATTTTTTACAGTTTTCAAGCTAAAACTTTTTTAATTTCAACAATTTCATCATCTTAGAATCTCATTATACAGTTCTAAATGAAATAATTAAAAAATCCTTCTCTGAATGAAAATGATTAAAAAACTCTTTTATTTTACCATTTTAGAATTTCGTACACGTTTAAATGAAAGCTGATTGAAAGATCCTTTGTGCTATAATTAAAAACTTTTGTTACGCTGCCGACTGTGCAAATGATTTTGCAACCCCCTGTATATTACACATTACATCTGTAACAAAATGTACACTCGTCGAATACCATTTTTCTATTTTCTTATTTTAAGCGAGATTTTCCACAAATTTCTCAAAAACTGAAACGCTTTAAACTTCTGCAATTGAAATCTTGCTACATACTTTCAAGTAAAATAATTTAAAAACTAGATAAAAATAATGAAAAAAATCTTTTATTTCACCACTCTAGTTGAGTTTCGTACATTTTTGAATGAAATTTGATCGAAAGATTATTCTCATAATTTAGAAAAAACGTTTGCTACGCTGCCGACGCTGTGCAAATAATTTCGCAACCCTCTGTACGTCATACATACATTACATCTGTAACAAAATGAACAATTAGCTATTTCTTTATATTCTAATTTAAGATTCTCTACAGTTTTCGAAAACTTCTTGCACAATCTTTTCATTTTTGAACTCTTACTACGCACTTCCAAGTAAAACAATTTAAAATGTTCCGCCAAATAAAAATAATTGAAACTTCCTTTCATCTCACCAAATTTGGTGCTTTTGAATGAAAACTGGTTAAAGGATCCTTTGTCTCGTAATTAAAACAACGCTGCCGACTGTGCGGATAATTTTGTAACTTTGCAATCCCTCTGTACGTTGCACGTTACGTCTGCAACGAAACGAACACTCGACGAGAGGGTCATTTTGCCTGCATCGATGCGCACGAATAGTGTCACGATCAGTTCACGATGCCGGAAATTCCTTTCGAGGACACGTTGCTCGTTGGATGCCAGAAACGGGAATAATTTCGGGAACGAAATGCCATCGTGACGCGAACAGCCGCGCCGATATCTGGCAAGCGAAACATAATCTTTTGAAGCTGATAGTGGATGTCGTGCCGATATCTCTATCGTGCTATCGATTGTTTGCATCTGTCCGTGCGTCTGCCGGAAGATCGATGCCTTGCCGTGTCTCGCGAAGCGGCAGGAGGCTGGGAGGGGAAGGCGACGATTAAAAACGGCTCTTTGTAGATCGTGAATATCGATACTCTCTTCTACCTGGGCATTCTTTATCCGTGACAAATTCATTCTACCGATTTTCTCCTACCTTTACACTACCTGTCGCGTGTTCACGTGTCGTGGCAAAAGGATTCGACTAAATTGCGCGTTAAAAGGTTCGAGGAAATAAGTCTTGGAATGAATTTGAATGGCCCGTAAGAATGGTTTCGTAGCGTGAAATTGGAAGTTTGATACATCATATATATGTGCATATCAAATTTATTTACATACATATATATATCAACTATTTATTACATACATATATATATTTTCATACTTATTTATAATTTTATAATTTTGTAATTTTATAATTTTGTAATTTTATAATTTTGTAATTTTATAATTTTGAAATTTTATAATTTTGTAATTTTATAATTTTGTAATTTTATAATTTTGTAATTTTATAATTTTGTAATTTTATAATTTTGTAATTTTGTAATTTTGTAATTCTATAATTTTGAAATTTTGTAATTTTATAATTTTGTAATTTTGTAATTTTGTAATTTTGTAATTCTATAATTTTGAAATTTTATAATTTTATAATTTTGTAATTTTATAATTTTGTAATTTTGCAATTTTGTAATTTTATAATTTTATAATTTTATAATTTTGTAATTTTATAATTTTGTAATTTTGTAATTTTATAATTTTATAATTTTATAATTTTGTAATTTTATAATTTATATTTTCATATTTATTTACTTAATATTTTAATTACTTGTAATATTTTAATTACTTAATATTTATAACAATTGTTTATCAGACTCGTCTAATACATCTTTAATCGTTTTCAATCGTCTGCGTTGCAGGTTTGAGGATACGATTGGCCAACCTGTTCTTCAAGCTGTTAACATGCTTCTTATACATATTCAGAGTCATCACCGACAGCGACCCAACTTACGCAGCATGGTGAGTAATCTGCAATCGATGCATTATTAATCGTCGTTTCCACAGATTTCCCTCATTAATTTAATTTACGATTTTCAGCAGTCGTTCCTGCTTTTTCTTTTTTTTGGAAAATCAAACTTTGCGTTACAATTTCCACAATTTACAATACATTTCACGTACTTGCATCTTGCAGACAGCAGTGCATTTTCTTCAAAAGTTACGCGTGACATTTTCAAGCGAGCCAATTTGCAAAATAATTTCACCAGTGTGTAAACAAGGCAGAGAATTTTCAACAGCAAGAAAATTGTCTTCTGTTTTGATGTAACGCGACAGCGCGAAAGAATCTCTACCGGAAGAAAGAGTCAAGGAATTAAACCCATTCGTAGGAAATTATGCCTGAAAATAAACGTAGAATGAGACTTTTATATATAATACAATATCCACTTTCCCTATCGCGAGTCTTTAACATTTACGATGCTTGTTCAAGATCTCTAGTTGTATTCCCTCCTTATAGACCTTCCATTTCACCAAAAATAATACATACTTTTTATTCTTTATTATTAGTGTCACTATATGTAGTGACAAAATAGAAAATGAATTTAGAAAATTTTAACATCGGATGTAAAAAAATACTATAACAAATATTAATAACGAGAGCATTACTCACGACGATAGTTGAACTGTGAAATTTGACGATTTTTATCACCGCTGAAGCGTACGAGTGCACGAGACAAATGTTTCGCGATCCACGCAGAGAGTTTAGCTACAATACGAAATGAAATTGAATAGGTATTTCGCGACGGATGCTTACAAAAGGACGAAATATATATTCAACGATCTCATTGTCAGTCAACGTTTAAATTTATCAATATTTACTCTTATTTCCTTTGTTATATTATAGATTGTAACAACGAGCTGGTTCTCATTGTTTCAACGACGAATCGCCAACAGATGAAAATTTTCCCCTACAAAATTTTCCGCGGGTACAATGCGAGTAGCTAACAACAGAGATAAAAACAAAATATTTCCTCTTCCATCTTCGTTTTTATTTGCCGAGTTGTCGTCGATGGTGCAATAAATTTACAGTTTTTAAAAACTACACGTGCCTATAAATCCTCATCGAGGTATCCCTCTGCCATTTACTCTTGCCATTTTTATTCCTTTTATTTTCGGCATTTCTATTTTCAACAAGCGGAATTTAACTTTTCGTGCAATAAATCAATACTTACTCCAGATTGAACACATTGACCTTAACGTCGAGCTCGATTCAATTTTAAATCGTTTAAGCTAGTTACCTAGTCTAAAAAAAAAAAAAAAGGCAGAGAATGGCCTTTCAGTCTCCAAATTCCGAAACTTTATAAAGCAATTAATATCGGACGCCATTGTACCGTCCATTAACACTCGCTCGCTTTGAAAAATCGCAGCTCTCAAAAAAAAGAAAAAAAAAAAAGAATTTCCTCTGCCTTCGAATTTCTCGAAACTTTGTCCATTTGCTTTTAAAATGCTCCAAAAAAAAAAAAAAAGAAAAAAAAAAGAAGAAGTTGCAGTTTTATTTCTTTCTTTTTCGTTGCAGTTACGGTTGCACGCCTGGCAACAAAACCGAGTTCCTCGTGTCGCAGAATCTTACCGAGGAGGAGTTTCAAGAGCACCCGACCATCAACTGGGACGCGATTTTATGGGTGAGGAGACCGTTGGAATTGTGGGTCGTCCAGGTGATCCTGGCAATAGTATCACTTACCGAAGCGTTGCTGCTCGCCTATCTGGGTTACAAGGTACGCGTCCTTTCATCCCCCCGGGAAGAAATTTGATTTTCACGCGTGATACTCGATAACACGGGACAGACGTGGCCCGCTCGTCTGAAATATCTCGTTCGAATGTTCGTGGTTGTCGCACAGGAACGCGCGCGGCGAATTGTCAAATTGGCCACTATGAATTATAAATGATCGTCGCGGAGGAAATGAGCGCGGTATCATCCGGTATATTCTTCTGACTTCAGTGTCGTTTGATGTTGAAATTGGTGCCTCGCGAAAATATCGAAACAATTTGATGGATGTGTCGTTACATACATATACGTGTTACGTGAGAGAGATTTGGAACAATTTTATCATCGTAAAACTGCGAATGTAACGTTATCAACAATTTATCGTTGGTGACGTTTAAAAAGTGTGGTCCGTTGTAAATTTTAAAATTATACCTTCGAAACAATTGCAGCTTTTTTTTTTATGGAAACAACACACGTGGAGGTAGAGTTTTTCAATTTAAATTCCAAGCATTTCAAAATTGTAGAATCAACATTGACACATTTTCGAGCGCTTTAATATAGTTTCTCAATTTTTTCATATACACAGTGTCGTTAAAAATTTTCGCGGAAAACATTCGCATTTGGAATATCTAAAGTCAAATTTCCTAAAATTTTCACACTACACAAAATCGAACGCATACTGTTGATAAATTCCATTCGATGGAAAAGATCGTTTATTCTATGCACGATCTTGATGAAAATTTAAACACGATCGATGAGAATTTTATATACGACAAACTTCACTCACTTTCGACGAAGAACAATTTAGAATTTTCAAACATTTGCCGATGAATTTCTGTGCGACAGTAAAGCAACGAGTTATTTTGCACGATGATACTTTTCGTCTATGTTACTCTTGGTGTATTTCTCTCTCGGTCGTTTTCCTCTCTGTGTATGTTACTTTCTCTCTCTCTCTCTCTCTCTCTCTCCCTCTCTATTCGTTGTTCGCTTCTGCATGTTACTCGGTGTTCGCTCGCCTAATCGCCGACCGTTGCTGGCTGAACGAATTAGACGAAATGAAACGGAAGTTGAAGGTTCGCGTTGACTTCCGTATTGAAGAGCGCGGTGCATGTAACCTCGCCAGGGTCAGAAAGTTGCAGAGATCACCAGCTGGCTGGCCAGCTAGAAGCTTTTCCAACCAATTTATAGGCTTCAGAGGGGCTAGCTTTACCTACTTTGTTACGTGATCCGCGGATTATAATTTTTTTATTGCCGCCAGGAAAAGAGCACAAAGAGCTCTCTCTCTCTCTCTCTCTCTTTCTCTCTTTCGTTTTCTCTCTACTTGAGAATGACTAAAAACGCTTTCCTAGGGAGAGAGAAATTTTGTTAGAAGCGAGAAAGGAAATCTTTGTAGGTACAGTCAGTCACGGAAGTCTGGATATGGAGTCTGTCGTGGATATTTTACAGATTTTAATCGAACCAAAAAAAAACATAGAGATTTTGTTTAAAAAAAAGTTTGTTTACTTTATCAACGTGCCTCTGACAGAAATGAAAAAGAAATGGGAAAGTATTTGGCTCACGAAAATCTTGTATTCATTTTTTTATTTTGTATATAATTATATATATATATAGATAGATAGATAGATAGATAGATAAAATTATATATAATTTATATATATATATATATAGATAATATTATATATCTATATATGATTATTTTTTATATTTTTAATATTTATAGTATGTAAAAGAATTTTAGAATTATGGAATTTGGTCATCAAAAAATAAAATTTTTAAATTTAATATTTTAATAATGATTGAATTAATTTATATAATTTATTTAATAATAATAGTTTACTTATTTGATTTTATTATTTTAAGAAATTTAATTTATTTAATTATAATTTTTTTTTTTAATTTTAATATATTAAATTGAAGAATAATTTTTCCTAATTTTAGTTTAAATTATTCTAATGGATTAATTATTATAATAATTTTAATTTCTAGAAATATTATTATAAATTTAAATTTTATTAATTTAAAAAATTATTGTCTATTATTAAATTTATTATTAATATTATTAATATATATAATTTTTTTTTCTATAAATTTAATATGTTATTTTATTTTATATATTTGAATCAAGTTTATTATTAATTTCTCATATAATTATAAAATGAGGATATGGTGAATTTCGATTCAATTCTTCTTTTTCTGTCATAGTCTATACGACAACTCTCCTAATTATAATATGTATACTTTCCAGCAAACAAATATGACATAAATAAATCATGCGAATGAAACAAACGCGAAGAAATAATTCTCCCCGAAACGTTTGAAACTTTGACAGCAAGCTTCTGCGACTGACTGTATTCCGGCGGAAGTTAAGTATCTTTCAGAATAAGAAATTCTCGAGGAGCTGGCTTCTATTTTATGGGCACCGTGGAAAATCCAGTTGAACCATTTCCCTTGCCTGGTTTAAAAGAATTTTAGATGTGGTTCGATCAAGATCCATTGAACAAAATCCAAAACACTTCATCACCTGCGTTGAACCTTCGAAAACTTGACAAATCTACGTAGACTTCCGATGAAAATTTGGTTCTCAATTTCCCTCTACAGTTGATCAGTGAACGTAGTATCGTATATGTATACATTCTATAGTGTAGAGCTCTTGATTGTGTATTTAGATATTGTTATTACATTTTCCTACAGTGGAAGAAAATGTACGTGTGTTCCTATTCTGATATAATTGGGGACTCGATGTAATTTTTATTCTTCGATGCGTATGGTATTGTTTCCTGCATATCGCTTCGCTGCTTCTCGCTCAGCTTTCTCAGTCGTTCTGCAATTTCGTCCCGATTACTCATTGTCACTCGCGCATCTTTCAAACGAAGAGTCGTCAGTCGCCGGGACGATTTTTCCAGGCTGTGCAACCTGTCGAACGCGACCGAGTTATGAACGTCGCGCGCGCGAAAGTTTTGGGCACGGGCCGCGGGAAATATAAAACCAATGCAATTCCACGGATGCAATACAAAATTTCGCCGAGTTCCGATAGTCACAAAACACGCCCCGGCTCCTATCCGAAAGTTTTCCTCATTTCGCTTTGAAAGAGAACCTCTGGAAAATCTCTGGAAGACGAACGAAATTCGACTTGCGCGGCTCTACCTAAACTCCAATTTCATTTCTCGTTATGAGTTCTCTCTCTCTCTCTCTTTTTTTCTTCTTTCTTTTCCTCTCGGGAGAAACAAATCAAGTGTTTTTACAGCACATCGACCGCCTCGCGGTTCGAGTTTGGATTTTAAATTAAATTTTCGAAATTGCGCTTTTACTGCAGAAACTGCAATAATTTCATTTACCTTGCAAATAAAATAATTATTTTGATACTTTGACAAAGTTTGTGGAGACTATGCAGGAATGTTGTTAAAATTACAGAATATGAGTACTATTTGTAATTTACAGAGATGTTTGTTCGTTTGTAGAATTAATAGGTTTCCAAGGTTAGACATTTTCTGTACAGTTACAAGGACTATTATTATTCACGTTCGCAAAATTAAATTTGTCTTCCTTTTTGTTTTATCATTTACTATTTGAAGACTCTTGTTAACTGTTGTGTGAGATATTTATTTTATGAAGAAAAATGGTTATTTAATAGAGAAGTAATTGTAAGGAAGGCTAGATTCGATTGAGGAAATAAGAGAAGTACATAACATAACTTTAATGTGCTTCCTCTGTGATTGAAGGGAGAAAGTGTCATTACACGTTGACAAAATTAAATTTTTATTCTTTCTTCTTTGAATTTACTGATTTTCTGGAAATAAACATTTATACTATTTATACTATTATTATTAATTAACAATTGTAATTTACATTATTAATTATATTACTAATGTAATTTATATTATTAACTATATTATTATTTTATTATATACATATATATATATATATATATATATATATATATATATATTGCTTATATTGTATTATATTATTCTGAATATAAGTAGAGGGACACACGGTGTATGTCAAATATAAAAGAAAGTAAATTACCCAAAGAATATTAGCTGCAGTATACTGGCTTGGAAAGTTTAAGACCATATCGTTACAGTCACAGAAACGTGAAATAAAATATTTCTCTTTTAACTGCGTGCGCAAAGTGCCAAGGAACACACAAGTAAACGCACATAATTTTTGTAATGAAGAAAGAAAATTCCACGCTGTACATATCTGGGTTGCATGGATCGTGGACAGAGGAAAGATTACAGTAATAAGAGAGCTTGATCCTTCTTAGACCTTATAATTTTCTCTTTCGCCACTTTTTCCAACTTTCCAAACCAGATCTCGTGATACTGTTCAACTTTTTTTTTTTTTTTTTTTGTGTACGCCGGTTTTACTTTAAAACTGCGAATAATATAAAAACTTTTCATTAAGTCATAACTGCCGGAAGTCGAACGTGATACAGTAATGTGTCTGACCGTGATATCTTTGCCTTTTTAAATCGTCACTAATTTCTGGAATTACTTTCATGGAAGCGTTATTGCTTACTGACGTCAATTACTATGTCACACGAACAAAAATAATAAAATTTTTGATGCCATTGTTTCGGGAATCAAATCTCTTCTAATGAAAATAGTGTCAAACATGATTCTAATAAAATTTTTGTTCTAAACTAAACTGAATAAAGTAAAATAGAACTATTTATTACTAAATCATTAATAATATTTTAATATTATTTATTATTTGTTATTGATAGTAATTTATTATTTGTTATTTATTATCAATAATAATTAATATTATTTATTATATTATATTTAGTATATAATAGTTAGTATAATATTATTTATTTTATTAATCTATACAGAATGACATAAAAATGAAACAATTATAAAAATAGTCTCGGTCGAACAGAAATAATAAAATTTTTGATGCCATTGTTTCGGGAATCAAAGGCTCTTCTAATGAAAATAGTGTCAAACATGATTCTAATAAAATTTTTGTTCTAAACTAAACTGAATAAAGTAAAATAGAACTATTTATTACTAAATCATTAATAGTAATTTAATATTATTTATTATTTGTCATTTATTAATAATAATTAATATTATTTATTATATTATATTTAGTACATAATAGTATTAGTATAATATTATTTATTTTATTAATCTGCACATAATGACATGAAAATGGAACAATTATGAAAATAGTGCAAGAATTTTATTATTTTTCGTAGTGATCTTGAATTTTCGCCTGTAGTTAAACAAATGTGTCGTAAATCGTTACAATTTGCAAAAATGTTCGTATTTATGTAATTGCGATAGTTACTATTTCGATATTTTCTTTTTCAGTTTTAATTGAAATTTGTCACTTAAGAAAAATCAGATAATGGTTTCGACCTATCGACAATTAGACAGACACTACTGCTTATACTTCAATATTTTTCAATGTATCGACTACTAACAAATATACTAACTAAACAGATTCGATCAAACGTTAATTAAAATTTCGTTTCAATAAACAGAGACCTGTTACTTTAAATGGCCGTGTTCGACGAACAGAGAGAGCGAAGTTAACATCCCAGTTAGCATTCAATATTCTTTATCTGCTCTTCATCGATTCGCGAAGTTCAATTCCAGACTTCTTCCTCGTTTTCTCTTTCCCAGTCAGAATCAATATTTCCTAATTTTAGCTTCCCAATATTCGACAGAAATTCAATGCACATACCCGCGCTGACACGAAGCGAACTACACCAGTGCTTAAAAATTCGATGAGAATTTCCTGAACGGTCCTATAGACTACAAACTTCGCAGACCTCTCAACATCAACTGGGATTGTAGAAACGATAGAAATTGGGGGGGGGGGGGGGGAAAAAAAAAAATTTCGCGACGAATGCAGCTATCAGTCGTCATTGACGTCGGATTCTAACAGGCCAGTAGCTTTTGCACGTGTGTATGATCCTCGATAACATCTGCAACGGCGCGTAGCCGTCGTAGACACGCTATTCGCTAATCGAACATTCCAGCGACCCGATTCGTCACGTTGTAACAACCGACAAATTCGATAACGCCACGCTGATATGGTACAAAGCGCGATAATCGAGCCGCTGCTCGTACCTGTGCGCACGATGCCGCTGTGAAATTTCAAAACACACCGGGAGAGTTGCTCGTTCATCCGCGGCACGACCAACGCGGCTGTGAAACATCGATACGATTTGGAAAATTTGTTTCCGTGTCACTAGCTTACCGAGGATCGCTCGAAAATCACCAAACCGACTCGACTTCGCTTTTTTTTTTTATTAAATTTTTATTCTTTAATTTTCATCGCACGGGTAGAGGATCAATAGTGAGCGTTCGAGGAAGAGACGAAAAACTTGGTTTCGTAAATTCGTTCGTCGAAAGAAAATTGTACAAGCAATTTGCGAGCTTCAATTAATTTGTGAAATTATAATATTGTCGTTTCTCTATCTGCATTTTAATTTGTGATTTAATTTACGAGGCTGATCAATATGACGTTTGAAGGATTCAAGAGGTAAATAAGGATAAAAAAGGAGACACTAGGGAAACTGCCTTTCACTTTCCTTTCCTTGGCAATCTCTACGTCCTCTCGTTAGCCTACGAGAATCTGTGAAAAACCAAATTGACGAGCTTCAACTTTTTATTAATCCGTTAATTTCATCACATGAGTGACGGTGAATTTATATTCAGTCTTCGAACAAATGATTCACTTCCATCAAATTTATTCGTCGAAAGAGAACGATATATGTAATAATAAATTTTATTGTATCATCATTTTTTTCTGTGCTTTATAATTTATTGAGTTGGTCGTAACAGTTCATTAAATAAATAAGCTTTTTCATCAGACTGAAAGGAAACAGTTTTGTGGGATTTAGAGGTTTAAGCAATCAAGGCTTAGTATAGCGCCAAAATACCTGTATTTAACTTAATATATATTATACTTACGACTGAGTTTAATTAAACTGAGCTAGATTAGTTCTACCACTCAAATTTACACTGTTCTTCTTCACTCAAAGATCAAATTCACACTGTTCACTCTATTCAATGATCAAATCCACACTGTTCTTCTCCATTCAACGATCAAATTCACATTTTTCACTCTACTCAACTACCAAATCCACACTATTTTTTTTTTTTTTCACTAAATGATTAGATCCACACTGTCTCCTCCACTCAGCGATTAAATCCACATTCAGTTCTCCAAATCTACGCTGTTCACACTTTTCCTCGACATGTATTCTCTTTTCTTTCCACAATCATATCCTTAGTATATTATTTTACAATTATCGCTTACGGACCATCTGTGTGCCCAGGTCGGCTTAAAGTCATAAACTTGACTTTTAATACTCCTGCAATCTTCTTCCATCCCTTTCTTTCTTTTGACAGTCTCTACGTAGGTTGTTCTTTATCTACCCCATGATTTATTTATCATATATAGGTTATTATCATATAAAATTTATTTAGAAAAGACTAGATATTACTAGAAACGACAAACATTTAATTTCTAAATATATATTTATATCATATATTTGGATCATTTACTTTCGAGATAATTAAACTTATTATCCTGATACAAAAGGTACAAAATAAATTTTATTTATTTATCTTTTAAACAACTCATTTTCATTACTTTGAACTATTAATAATATTATTAATTTTTAATTAGTACTAAAATATATTTTTATTATAAAACTTTATTTAATTATATTAATTTAATATATATATATATATATATATATATATATATATATATATATATACATTTTGTAACTTGTGGAACCCACTTCGGGAGCTGATTGTACGCCAAAAAATAATGAAAAAAAGTCATATAAATATATACGTCCTATCTGTCTTCGTTTATAAGATATAATGAATTTTCTGTTTTGATTACTTTTACAAAAGATGCTCGAAATGACCACTTTGCATTTGAAGACAAGCCTGCACACGCGTCTTGTCATTCATCTGGTTACTCTCTCTATCATTCCTGGTGTTTCTCGAATTTGTCAGAAGCCTTGCTCTATTCTATTCCGTAGTATTTCAATCGACGTTGCGTATACAATAGATTTTAAATGTCCCCACAAATGAAAATCTAATGGATTGAAATCCGGAGAACGAGCTGGCCGTGCAATAGGACCTTCACGACCAATCCATTTATTTGCAAAGTGTTGATTAAAAAATTGCCTAGCCACTCGGCTAAAATGCAGCGGAGCTCCATCATGCATAAACCGCATACCGAATAATCTAATATCGACTGGAACTTCCTCTAACATTTCGTGTAAACGCGTGCTCAAAAAATCAACGTACTTTGTGCCTGTTAGTTTCCCATCAAGAAAGAAAGGTCCAATTAAAAATTTGTCAATTATTCCTGCCCATACGTTTAAACTAAACTGGTGTTGATGTCTTGAATGCACAATAACATGTGGGTTTTCTTCATGGTTATTATGAAAATTGAATGTACCATCCCTGGTAAAATCAGCTTACTAGAGTTTGCTCTGTTTATAAAATTCATTATATCTTATAAACGAAGACAGATAGGACATATATTTATATGACATTTTTTCATTATTTTTAGCTATTATTATTATATTATATTTTTTATTATATTTTTTTTATTATTATTGTTGTTATGTTATATTTTTTATTATATTATTTTTTATTATTATCTATTATATTTTTATTATTATATATATATATATATATATACATAAATAAATTGATCCATCTCTAGATCTTGTATGATTTTACTCCATGATTTTCCTTTGTTTCTCTTCAATCATAATGATGTCTCCGTACGTTTTCACGGTTTAGCGACGTAGATTAACGATATCGTGGGTGTCATCGCCGGTTTATTACCATTATTGTTGCCGCGGTTATTGTTATCACCTGACGGTTATCGAGCTTATTTCTCTTACGTTCGATTCTCTATGGGATCGTTCCCGCCGATACCATTTGTTGTCCCTGTTAGCCGCCGCTTCTTTTTAATATTGTCCGTTTTATGGATTGACGCGGCGGGCGGTTTTCCAACCGCGGAGTTATTGCAGTCCGGACAATTAAACGGACGTCGCGTCGCGTCGCGTCACGTCTGTATTCCTATCAGGATTGTGTTTCGGGGTGAAGAGCGTACAAATTGGGAACGGTCACTCGTAGACCCTTGTTGTCTATTTTCGTTGTTATTTCTATTTCTTTTTTTCCCCGAGAGTACGTTTTCTTCTTTGAAAATTTGGAAGAGCGTGAATGACTGGCGGAATTTTTCAGTTTGAGCGACGAGCACGAAATTAATGAAAGGAACATAAATTTGTATCATGAAAATTTAATCATTCACGCATCATTCATTTCAATTCGCTGACATATGAAAACACGTGTCACAAATTGCCTGTAACAATTAATCTTCTTGAACAACAATGACAAATACAATGATAAATCGAATGAAATTTCGTAAACTGATTTGACATGTTACGTGTCGCTTGTTTTCCTCGTTCGACGTAAAATTATGAAGTTTGATAATGTTCAATTTATAACTTGTCAATTTACTATTACTAATCAATAAATTATTGCAAGATTCGTAAGCGTTATCTGCTCTTCGACTAATTAATCTGAGCATCGTGGCGATCAATAACATTCACATGTTATTCGAGAAATATAATCTTTCCAAAAGTTTTGATCCGACGACAGGCCAGGATATCAAATTTCACGAAAATTTAAATTAATCGTATTGAATCGTCAAAGCATGAATTCGATCGCACTTCGGATTTATCAAATCTACAGAGATCTACAAATTCAAGATAAGTCTCTTGCAATTATTTTTGAATTTTCTTACAGTTTATTTCACCAATTTACGACGTAAACATAATTATGAGATAAACATCTAGAAGCTCTCTGAAAGAACATTTTCATTTACACTTTGAAACACACTCCTCACGTGACGAAAAGCCACCCTCTCGTGCCAATTTCAGCTGTCGTATCCTCCGACAGGTCGCACTTGAATCGATTCGAGCTTTGTTCCCCCCCCCCCCCCCCCCTCAAAAGAAAAAAAAAAAAGAAAAAAGAAAGAAAGAAGAAACGAAGAGCACCGAAATTGTACCTTTCGACAAACCGCTTCCGCGCGATCGTTAACCACCACTCGAGGCCGATCTGCTTGAAAAGTTCTTGAACAGTGTCGGCGCGGCTCGAAATCGACGCGAGTGGTCTCGCGTGTGACGGATCATCGAGTTAATCGGAACAGTTCGTCGGGAAATGGGATTACCGGGAACCACGCAGTTACGTGGCTTTCGATTCCACTTGAAAATTGTGAAGGAGGTTTCCCGACGACACTGGCTGGTGTGGCGAATTCTCGGGGAAATTTCTCCAACAGGCGAATATCCATGCGCTACAAACACAGAGACGGAACGAAAGTACTCGCACACGCTCGATGAAAAATTGTGTACGCTTTGAACTGTTGCAATCTCGTAAGAAAATGATCGCGCAACGATCCGGTTGGTCTCGTCTTCAAGCACGAAGCCATCACTTTAGCTTTTCTCAAACTCTCAATTTAAGAAGATCCACGTCAGTTTTTTTTCCAAAGATGTTTCTCCAATGGTGTAACAAGTATCCTCGACAAATGTGCAACGCGATTTATGCAAAAAAAGAAAAAGTTCTGGGGAAGAGCGACAACATTTAATGAAATGAAACTTATGGTTGAGGGAAGCACCTTTTAAAACGGCATTCCCTTCGTCGTATGCTGAACGTCGTGTTCTTTTTTTTTTCCTTTTTGTAGTGAAAATTGCGTTCGCCTGCTGTTCGTAAATCTCCGGGGATATTAATAATTGCGAGATCCTGCAGGAAAGGTTGATCTCGTTATCGTGTGGGATAGCACCGCTGCTAGATTTTTTTTAAAGCTTTGATGGAACGGTTTGAGGAAACGGTTGATTTAGCTCGCAGACACTCAAGACTTCGGTTATTTCGTTCTAATTTCGCCTCGAAGGCGAGTCAATTGCCAGCAGAAATTACTGTTACTTTCGAATCGTGAGACTTTACTTGTACGTACGTGTCCCTTGTACATATGTACATTAATCCTCTACTGTTAGGTGTTCGCAAGCGAATTTTTCATTTATTATCTACATATAGATTTCTTCTTAGTTGTTACCTACGTTCGAAATTTTTATTCTCGTTTAATTGGCTGGTTCTTTCACAGACGAGACCTCTTTCTTTGCAATTATATTTAAATTTTCTTTAATTGTACCAACGCTCGAAATTGATTGACTACGTCTACCCTTGACATTATGTAACATCTACATCAGTTCCTTTATGTTCTCAGTAGAATTCTACAATTATTATGAGGAATCGAAATTTCTGGTTTCAGTCTGCTTCTACAAATCCATTCGAAAATTTTAATTCATTTTAGTGTTGGAAATCGAAAATTATGTCTACTTTTAATTATTTATTTGCGCAATTTTGTGACAATAATCGATGAAAATGTACTAAACTGATGAATTAAAATACACGCAAATTTGAGCTATATTTTGCAACAGAATTTAAGATAATTTCATCTGTATCACAATCTTTCATATATATAGAATATACAGAGATTATATGTATATAATAATATAGATATACTTGAAAATTATGTCTACTTTTAATTATAGAGCTATATTTTGCAACAGAATTTAAGATAATTTCATCTGTATCACAATCTTTCAAATATAGATATATTATCGAAAATTATGTCTACTTTTAATTACTTATATGCGTAATTCTGTAACAATAATCGATGGAAATTTACTAAACTGATGAATTAAAATACACTTAAATTTGATCTATATTTTGCAACAGAATTTAAGAAAATTTCATCTGTACCACAATCTTTCATATATATATATATATATATAGAATATACAGAGAAAATCAAACCACACAATCCCAATTTGCACACACTAATGAAACCACTAATTGCATCATGTCTCGATTTTCAAGCCGCAAGTTATCAGTCGTTAGATTGCGACACGTAGAAAGCCATAATCCATAAAGGATGGTACCGTTGTTGCGCAAACCGTCGTCTCGTCGAGGAGATCGTGTTTTCAACCTCCTTCAAACGTAATATCGTCTGGTAGGCGACGTCAAGAGAGACGTCTATCGCGATAAAATTGCTGCTTTCTCACAAATCTCAAAGATATACGGAGCCCATCGTTCTTGATTGTTTCTTTGAGCCCTGCTTCGCAGGGGAAGCAGCAGCTACCGTAAGTTGAACGAAGGGAGGAAACATATTTTAACCACATGAGAAATATCGTCGCGGTATCATTGGAGGAGAAATTATCAGAGAACTCTCTGTCAGATTGCGGTATCGACGGCGTCGAGGAATTTTTTTTTTTTTTCTTCTTTTCTACGTAGCTCACAAAAATATATTCGGACGCTGATCCAGTAGAAGAACTTCTACTCCAGCAGCTGAAAAATGTTCAGCTCGATCTAAAATTTTATTTCTAGATTTAATTTTATTTCTGATCTAAAAATTGTGCGTTGATGAACTTGCTCTTGCAAAAATTCGCGTGATTCGTATTTTATTCTATAACGTGGAGTACACATTTGCTTCTCGATTTGCGAACTTTTATTTTCAAAAAATTTTATTCTAACCCTTTGAGTTTCGTTTATATTAGAATATTGTACAGTACGATACAATATTGTATTGTGATCAATAATTGGTTAAATTTATTAAAGGTTCTAAACAGAACAATATATTACAATTATGTGTTATATATATATCAAATATATCAAAATATATCAAAAGACACGTGTTTCGAAATGAATACATTCCTACATGTTCAGTAATTTCAAGAAAACGATAGAATAAAATTAACTCTTGGCAGCTACTGTTTCAGATTTAACGAATAATGTCAAAGAAATTTGAAAATATTTTATATAACATGATATAAATGCATGCCAAGTAAACTGTGGATTTTTCTGCATTTGCAACACCTATGTATAATATATAAAATTTAACGACGCAGGAAAACGTGGAATATAGAAGCTACGTAAAATATAGAAAAGTATATGAAATATTTTTATAATAAAGTTTTTAATTTTAATCTCTACTCTTAATCTGTACATAAATTGCACAAAATGTACAGAAATATATAAAATGTTCTTACAACAAGATTTTTAATATCAATCTCTATTTAAATTCTATTTTCTTCTTTCTCTTTTTTTATTTTCTTTTTATCGTATTCGTAAAAATATTTCAAATAAAAAGCTGCAGCGTATTTCCGCGAGCCACTGTATTACTCTTCAGTCCTTCGTTCGTGACAGACTAACTGAAACTCCAGATTTCTTTACCTAACAGAGGCCAAAAAAAACTATGTCACGCTTCACCGCCGACTAATCTACCATTCGCATTCGTACCAGTACACATTTTCCGTTCCGGTTCCTTTCTATCAAGCTGTCCGGGGGCTCGAACCTTTGTCACGCGCATCGGGCAAAGCTTTCATGTGTTCCACGTGAGGTGAAAGCAATAGGGAAAAAACCAAGAAAGTAAACGTGAGAAAAGGATTTCGTCCAAGGATGTAATTAGAATACTCTGCGAAAACTATATAATTGGGTGGAGGAAAAGTTTTGTCGAAAATGTTTTTAACAAAAACGTTTTCTCTAATTTCTGGAAGAATAAAAAGTCAAAGCGAATCAATTGAAAAAGGAAAGTTTACACTTGTGAATATATAACGAAATGTTTCATTTGAAATATTCTTGATTTATGAAATTTCTTAATGTTGGTGTCCAGTGGTGTTAAATAGGGAGCCAGTTGAATAGGGAATTATAAAATTATATTAAAATTATATATATTATATTAGAAAATTATATTAAAATTATATATATTATATTAGAAAATTATATTAAAATTATATATATTATATTAGAAAATTATATTAAAATTATATATATTATATTAGAAAATTATATTAAAATTATATATATTATATTAGAAAATTATATTAAAATTATATATATTATATTAGAAAATTATATTAAAATTATATAGATTATTTTTCAAAAGACATTTAGCAAAACATATATACATTTTCATTTATTTTTCTACCAATTGATTCACTTCATTGTGTTTATTTTTATTTCTAAAAGAATGTTTTTAAAAAAATTGAGAGAAAATACTCTTAACAAAATTTTCCATCTCCAAACCTATAATTTGAAAAATTAGATCTAGAATGAAAAACTCTTATTTTACTTAATCATAAAGAAGTTTGAAGCAATGAACATATAATATTCTACGCATTGATTGATTCGCAACTTGATAAACTCGATGAAATCCCGGAAATACGTGTTCATTCACCCTGCAATGTTTTCACATTTTACGTAGATCGTAAAGTCTTATACATTTGCGTAAAATTTCTCTTCGTTTACACAGGCATTTTCAACCATCGCGAGCATAAAGTTTCCGACGAACCGCACCTTGTATTAAATTGTTTCAATTCGGAGTTTTTACAGCTGCGATAAATTTTATGACACCCTGCGGATTCGATTGCTCTATCATGACTGAATAGCAGGAAAGATACCAACAGTATTTCTTTAAACGCTATATTTATCGTAGAACAGTTCAATTATTTTATTGAGATCTTGAATAACGCCTTCGTTCAATTATTTTATTCAATTCTTAATTTAATTTAATTGGAATTGAATAAAATTTAATTTAATTAGAATTAAGTTAGAATTAGGTTACAACTAGAATAGGTTAGAATTGAAACGACGTATTAATCGAGTCTAAATAAATTATTTTATCGAAAAGAAACCGTGTAAAAAGCAAAATTTTCGATCGATATTAGAAATTACAGAAATTTTTATATATTGTTATTACTTGGAAATTTCCTTCGAGTTTTTTTTTTCTTTTCAAAATCGCGTAACTACAAACCTTGATCTGTTTCTGGTCGAATCGAATACCGTGTGGAACAACTAGAGGATATGTGGTCTTGCAAATTAGTGTTCTTAGCGTAACGTACGAGCAGATATACGTTGACAGGTCACGTTAAAAGATGTATGTACGCGGAGATGTGCCACAGTGATTTATAGATTTCGCGTCTAAATGAACTTGCCGTTTGTTTCAATTATACACGCCATTAGAACGCTTAATTAAATCGACTTTATTAACAGATTCGATCCGCGTGTACGCAGTGGCTTAGAAAATTTCGATACGAGATAATAAAATAACAGAGGACATTACAAGTTGTACGTAGTACTTTGAATACACATTCTTGAGAAATTTTATCACTATATATAGTTACACGCACGTTACCTAAAAATTTGGGAGAAAAATCAAAGAAAGAAAATAAAAGATGGAATAACGACGAATGATAAGAGTGGAAATTGAAAAATCGAAGTATACGTGTTTGTACAATTATTCAGAAATTTATTTAATATTCGCAAACAATCGGAAAAGAAGAATAAGAGAATAATACAGATATTCAATATTACTGTGTGCCTTAGGTAAAGTAAAAACATGAATTCCGATATTAAATAGTATAATATAATAAATGTTAATAATAAATATTATATATAATATAATGTGACGAATATCAGTAATAAATATTATATGTAATATAATGTGACGAATATCAGTAATAAATATTATATTTAATATAATATGACGTAAAGCAGTAATAAATATTATATATAATATGATATATAATATAATGTGACGAATATCAGTAATAAATATTATATATAATATAATATGACGTATAGCAGTAATAAATATTATATATAATATAATGTGACGAATATCAGTAATAAATATTATATTTAATATAATATGACGTATAGCAGTAATAAATATTATATATAATATAATATGACGTACATCAGTAATAAATATTATATATAATATAATAAATATTAATAATTAAATTTCGATATTTTTCCATCAATTTCCTCCGTTCCCCGCGGCTATTCCCAATCAACGTTCGTCCGCCGATTTACGAATTATCGCGGGATATTTAGACGCATAAATCCGCATCCAAACTGTGCATTCGGAATAATTTCGCTAAATGAAATTACGCAATTACTGCGTTTGCACGACGGTTTAATTAATATTTACCTACGCGGATCCGGGCTGAATATTAAATTGGTTTTCGGTAATTAACCGGGCCACCTGTTGATTTAAAATAACGTTTTCGGTATCATCAAGTCGCGGGAGAGACACGCGTTTCCGATCGCTCGGATGGACGCTGGACAGAAAGTGCAGAACGGCCAACCGGCTGTAGAAGCTGTTTGATGTTTGCTCGTGGAACGTTTCCACCGCACCTACGTATTTTTCTTAAAATTGTCGCTGGGTTTTTTGAGCTGTCTTCGTCATGTTCACAGGGAAACGTCTGGCAGCAGCTTCTCTCATTTCACTTCATCCTGGAGCTGGTCAACACCATTCCGTTCACCATCACGGTGAGTTATAATTGAATTGTTTAAATAATTCCTCTGAATTTTTCTTTCTTTCTTTTTAAATTTAGTAACAGTTTAGTTTAGTTGTAATTGCATTTTTCTTTCTATGCAAGTCAGACATTTGGACATTTTCCATTTTTTTTTTTTTTTTTTTTTTTTGCAAACATTTCAGATTAGATCAGGCATTGATCTAATCAGGTACTCAACTATGTTTAATTAGATATTTCGTTTGTTAGCGAAATTGCGGCGTTTGTGACGAGAATTTTAACTTGATACGAGTAATACTGTTGTTATTTAACAAAATACAATTGAACGAAATACGTAGAAAATGCAGTTGCAAATATAAGAATAAATTCAATGTGACGTGTTGAAAATTGTCCAACAATTTCTCCGAGAAATATTAAAGGAAGTTTAACCTGGGAAAATCGTGTTTCAATATTTCTCGGTTACAAGGAGAGTACCGCATGGCTGAACAATTTACCAAACGTAGATATATTTTCCAAACGTTGGCACGGAATTACATAAAGCCAGAAAACGACTTATTAAGTCACGGTTTTTGATAAGGGAGAGAAAAATCTCCCGGCTCAGCAACTAAAACGAACAGATTTCCGGCAATAAAACGAACGATATCATAACCGCGTGATCCTCTCCTGATTACCAGCGATGAAAGAAACGATAAAAATCTACGAGTTTTACGTTCCTTCGACACGCAATATCAGGAAATTCTAATTGAGTTCCGTATGGTCGGACTCCAAGCCACGATACACGACCAATCGGCCTTGGTTATGTTAACGAGCTATCATAGCGAAAGAGTAAAGAACTTGTTGCTTTGCATCGACTCGACTGGGTACACAGTGCCGATGTGCACACGGATATACAGGGTGTTCCGATACGATAGGACAAAGAGTGAGTTCTCGTGGAGAATGCGAGTCGAAAATGTGGAGGAAAATTTGTCGATTTGACGCATCATTTCTGGGACGACCGAGTTCGAAAAGTGCAATTTTTTAACGACATATTCAAAGTTTGTTTCCTTGAAAAATCCGAATCTCTAAATTGATTTATTTTTGCACGTGGAATCATCTCCCGTTAATTATTCCTTTCTGTTTTCTAGAAACTCATATTTGATAAATTTTCGAGAACGAAGCCTCAAATTAAAAAATTTTTTTCTGTATTTTCGACTTATTTTTTTCGTGAGAGCTCGTATAACTGTTAGAATTTCGTTATTTCGAACTGATAATTGAAAATAAAATAAAATTGAAACAATTGCATAATACACAGATATTTGAAATAGTTAAGAGGAGGAAGTAACCTGATAAATTTAAAGATATAAATTTTTTTGAAAATGAGCGTACAGTGTATAATATATTTCAGTGTACAATATATTTTAGAAACGGATAGACATATTTTTAATTCCAAAATTGTATGAAAGAACATTGAATGTATTCAAATAATTAAATACTGAATATTGAATCTTAAAGTTGTTCTTTTATAAAAAGTTACAAAATATTACGTACCTTTTTCTCAATTTAAAAAAGAGAAAAGCCTAAAATAAAGGGAAGAGAGGAAGAAACTAAAAGAAGTATAGCATTGCTTTTATTAATTCCAACACCCTAGAAAGAATGATCTGATTACTTAACAAATTTCTACTCTGAAACATTCTAAATTCTAACCAAATATATTGACAACCATATCCAATAACTAGACAGCAAATTTTTACGCATTTTTAGGAAATTTAATGATATTTAAAAATTCTATATTACAAAATTCTGTATTCTCGTTATAATATTTAACAGATGCAACGACACTTTTGCTAGATCTTAGTCTTTGCATATCAATTTGCATAAATGATGATCCATTAATAACCGGATCAAGATCTTCAACAAAGCAAAAATGCCTAACCACTTGATTGAATTATTCAATCTCAATTTAAGGTGCTTAATAGAGTTTCTTCGACGTGTACGATAAATTAGACGCGATCTCCGTCTATCGATCTGTGTCCTATTGGGACTAACCCCGATTCGAACGCGAACAGAGTTGAACAAAATCAGAGGATCATGCTATGCAATTTAATTAGACTCATTAGTTTTGCGTCACCTGGCAATGGTGAGACCGATCGAGTCCCAAGTGTAACTATATAGTCATTCGTAAAATATTTGCCCCGTCGGACGTAAATAAATCCGGTTTTAAGAAATTATCGATCTATCGATCTATAGCGTTAGATTGACATACATTTTCTAACGGTTATAGTCTTGGAATAAAACGATGTCCCTTGGTACGTCATACAGAGCTGTGCATGTCAAAGACACAACTGAATGCCAGTGGGTCGACAACGTATTCACTTTCTTACGATCGTTCAACTTCGAAATAACTACGAATTATCCTAACTCACTGCGCGAGCTAATTCACGAAATTGTCGTCTCTAATGATTCTTCTGCGCCTCGAGCTCGAAAATTGAAATTAGAAATTTCAGAATGATTGAAAACAAGATCAATTTTATCGACCAGGAAAAAATTTAGCTCAACTGTTATTGTCGATATAATATATTTTGTAAAAGTTCAAATAATCCACCGTTTGCTGGTACATTTCTGTCGATAAAATTCGTGCGGTGAGTGTTTGAAAAATTACGGGTTAATTTCGAAGTATTTGTGTGTCGTGTGACATTCTTTTTCTTTTTTTCTTTTTTTAAATCATGTACACAGCGGACGAAAATTACTCGCGATTTAATCTACTTTCACTGGCAATGCATTCTGGATAACAGTAGAATAACGTAAAAATAATATAATGATTAAAGTACGGAATAACGTAGAAATAAGTGCAGCTTCGAACGTTCATTTTTCAGGTCAGCATTTACATCGTATGACAAGCTATTCGTGACTTATGAACGTGGCTTATAGCTTTCTAACGAGTTTTCTAAGTTTTATTTTTAAAAAAACTCTGCCTCTAAGAACTTCTTTACTCCCCTACGTTCTACGTTAATGGCCGATTCGCGATTACAGTTATTTAACTATAGCCTACAAATATCAATTGTGACTTACCGATGGTAATAGCCAATGACGAAACTTTGTAGCTAATGATATATTCAAATCACATCGTCATTTCAACTCAGTCATTTAAATACAAAGCACTCGTCGCTTTCGTTAAATTTCGTGATTTGTTATTTATTTATTTGCTTGTAACCTAAGACAGCCAAGTATTGGCTCTCTTCGAGATTTCAAATCGCAGTCGAATTATAATTTTCTAAGATATATACGTAGATTTATTATACAGCTTCGATGCTCTTCAATTCACAAATTGTTTCTTCATTTCAAAGATTCAATTGTCTATCGTTTCAAAGCACAGTTTCGCTCTTCGCTTCAACGAGATTTCATACATGCATAATGTTGCTTCTGTCTTTTTAAAGAAAACGTTGTATGGGAGTGTGCAGTTTGTACCAACGGGGAAACAGTGACGGATGTTAACTAGTTTCGTGTTTGTTCTTGCACGTGAACGTCGCAGCCTTTGACGAGAGAGAAGCGAGAACAATGAGGGAAGTCATTGTTCTTGCATGCGTTTATAATTACGTTTGCAAACGTGCGTGCTCGACGGAATGGAATTCGAGAGCAGAAATTTCTGTTCTGTCAATTGCATAATCGAATCGTTTGGCAATTACTCAAATTGAGTCGATCTGTCGAGTCAATTGTTCGATCGATTTGACACACCATTAGACTCTTGAAATCGTACATAAATCTTTGTTTTACTGCCAAATTTTATCGAAAAGAATACACACTGACAAGTGTAGAGAAATTTATTAACACCTTGTAACTCGTAGAATTATACATTATAATATAATTAATATAATAATATAATTATACGATAAATTATACATTAATTTATTAGCAAAAAAGACAAATTTTTCTTTGTACTTTTAGCTACTTTATCCGCCAATGCGAAACCTGTTCATCCCGGTGTTCCTAAACTGCTGGCTGGCGAAACACTCGTTGGAAAACATGTTTGTAAGTAATTGACATTGGCTGGTTAATCTTAAAATTATTCTCAAATAATTTTCATTTCGTTATCGTCATGAGTTGCAGAACGATCTACACAGGGCCATGCAAAAATCCCAATCAGCTTTAAGTCAGCAACTGATGATCCTTAGTGCTACGTTACTGTGCCTTGTCTTTACTAGGTAAGTGAATCTCTGAATCATTTTAAACAGCTGTCCTCACGTTTGTCGCTCGTCAAATGTTAACGTGATAAAGATTTCTAAGCGTTTAAAAAATTAAAAATTCGTTTCATGAAATAAAATGCGATATTTACGTAATAAAATGTGCTTCTGATAAAAAAATATATATATATTTTAAATTTATATATATATATATTTTTTATATTTACATATATATTTACATATATATTTATTTTTACATATATATATATTTTTTTATATTTATATTTACATATATATACTTTTATATTTATATATATATTTTTTATATTTATATTTACATATATATTTTTTTATATTTTTTATATTTACATATATATTTTTTTATATTTATATTTACATATATATATTTTTATATTTATATTTACATTTATATATATTTTTACATTTATATTTACATATATATATTTTTACATTTATATTTACATATATATATTTTTACATTTATATTTACATATATATTTTTACATTTATATTTACATATATATATTTTTACATTTATATTTACATAGATATATATTTTTACATTTATATTTACATAGATATATTTTTATATTTATGTATATTTATTTTTTATATTTACATATACTTGAAGTATATATATACTTCACACCACCGTATAAATATTAATATTAGTATTAATTGTTTCGAAGTATCAGCCGTATACAGCAACCGTTTGCATAATAAACGTTGTCACAAGCGTTGCTGTTGACTTCTTCATGGTGTGCCTGAAACTGATTTCCCCGAAAAATCATTCTTGCAGTTGCTGTTCTCAACTATTATTCAAGTTTATCCAAACGCGCGTGTTGCGTAGCTCGCATACAAGTCATATTACATTACCCAAGTAACGAGGAAACTTTGCCAATCAGAACAGTTCCCATTTACGAATTCTCAGATTTCCTGCACGGTGTTACAATACAGACGGGGCGAAACAGTGACTCTAGGGTAATTCCCTCGATTCAGAGATTCTTTATACAGCGAGTTCACAAAGCGATCAATATCTCGCTGAGATTTGACAGAGATTCTCAATTAAATGGACATTAGATCGCGCAAAGTTATATATATATATATTTTTTTTTTTTTTGATCGCAGAAAAGAAACGATTAGAAAAATGAACGACACAGGAAGATCTGTTTTTCTACAATTTTACTTCTTTCGTGCAGACTATTTTCTTTTAAATGGAAATTTATGTTTTTTTTATGAACGATTAAAGGAAAGAATGAACGATGGAAGATCTGTTTTTCTACAATTTTACTTCTTTCATACATTTTCATACCATTTTTTAAAATGGAAATTTATACACGTACATAATTCAAGTATTTTTACAGGATTTTTGTACAGAATATTCTGTAATGACTCTCGTGCGCGTAAAAGTATTTTATTTAAAAACAACTCTTTTTATTAAAAAAAGAATTGAATTATCTCTGGAGAAAATAAAATGAGAAACTATGAAGTGAAAATTAACGATGGCCTCAGACATGGCACGGACATACGTACGTAGAATTGATCGATAATACTAAAATTGAGAACGAAGCCGATCAAAATAATTTAGATTAAGCGATACCTGGTAAGGTGTATTCGACATTTATTACGTGAATGAAATTTTCAACTACAATAGCCAATAGTCCTCAAAAGCAATTTTTGTTACACAACGTTCATATTTGATGATGCTTGACCTTTTCGATATAAAGTCGCCGACAGTAATCGACAGCCACCGATACGTACTACTTACGACTACATACGTTCTACTTAGTACTATCATGATAGTGTAACGAAACTTTAATGTAACATTAATGCAATAAAACACAGTAATTATTAGATCGCTGATTTCTATGCATTTACTGAAGATTATGCAAAAACACGCAATATGCAGTATAATGCACAAAAATATGTACATATATAAAATATTGAATACAATATATAATATTATATTAATAATGTATTCTAATACACATTAATATTAAATATGTTTATATTAAAATAAATTAATATTATATATTAAAATAATTAATATATTTATAATACATTATAATATAAAATAGATGACACAAATTTTCTATTTAGATCCTACAACTTTATATATTAAAATAATTAATATTTATACTAGTAGCAATATTAATATATTTATAATGTATTATATTATCTTCATTATAATATATTATAATATAAAATAGATAAGACAAATTTTCTATTTAGATCCTACAACTTTAGTTATGTTCATAGTAACTTTAAAATGCATAAAAATCCACAGTCTAGTGGTAATGAAACAAAATGAAATTTCTATAATTGTTGGCTTTCAAGTTTTCAGCCAATTATAGAATATTTTACAATGGACAAAGAATTGATTCGCTCCACTGCTACTCGTCACTTGAGCATTGAATTCTATACGTCCTTGAAACGTCCTTGAAATCAACTTTATCAAAGAGACGACATTCTCATGGAAAGCACGTGGTGGATGTCGCGTGAACGTCTAAGAACCTCTTGAAACTTGGAGTTAAATAGAATTCGAAAACTTGGACAATCAACTCACTAAAGACCAAAGTTGTGTCAACAGATTTCATTTATAATTCTTTTCGATCAAATTCAATTCTGTGATATCGAGGCCACTGTCGAGGAATGGGACGAGGCTTCTGTCCAGATTCTATAATCTTATGAATTTGAAAAACTGAAAGCTTCTTCTTAAACTCCGTACACACGTTGAACTTATATTAAAGTTTGAGAAGGAAAAAAGCAACGTCGGTCTCTCGCGAAAAAGAGTCATCTGAAAAAACTTTATACTTGTATAAAAATAGTCGTGCGATATTCTTTTTTATAGCCGTCCAAGTATCGACAGTTCTTTGACCAAAATTCAGCGATCCTTTAATCTCGTGAGGTAGTAGAACAATTTTCTATTTTTCCTCGATGCTTCATTATATTTAAAAAAAATATGAATTTATAAAAGAAATTCTATACTCATCTGCTCGTAAGTTACGAGTCGTGATTACAAGCTACGATAATACTTTCTTTGATAATGCACCAACACAGAATCGCGCTGGACAACCATCATCGTTTCATTCTTCTCACATACGTATTGTTAACTTGCTGCTTCCTTCTGTCCGAATTACGAAAAGTTAGGTTGACGTCAGTGTATTCACGTAAATGTAAAGTCGTATGTCATGCAGTGACACACCTGACAATTATGTAAAATTTCCTGCATTCATGTTACCCGAACTCTGTATTTCATGAGATAAACGGAAAGTCAAACAGCCAGGAGGACGACGTTCTGAACAGCTATTCTCTGTTCAGAACGTCGCGATTATCTCGACATTTTCAATACTGTTTGAAGCAGAACTTGGAAAAGAGGAACGAATCTAGTATTGATCTATGGATGCAATAATTAGATGAAACTTAGTTTTTGTAAGAAAGTAAAATAAATAAGTAACGGGGGTTATACGATGCTTTTTATCTAAACTTCTCCTTAATATGTTCTGTGAATATAACGACAATATGTGAATATTGTGAATATAGTAAGTATAATAAAAATATATAATATATAATATATAAAATATAAAATATAGTATATAAAAAATATATAATATATAAATATATAAAATATAGTGTATAAAAAATATATAATATATAATATATAAAATATAAAATATAGTATATAAAAAATATATAATATATAATATATAATAAAAAAAAATTATTACATTATATAAACTTATATATATATATATATATTTGGAGCTTTCTTAAAAGGCTTTAATAAAAATAGGAAGTAACAGAACAATAGATACCTAAGTTTGTTTCATTATTTGAATATAACTCGGAGTATTGCTTCGAAGAAGACATTAATATTATATAATTCATAATGTCAATATTACATATTGAATGTTATTACGTATTAATGTTAATAGTATCGTGAATTGACTCATTGATAAAGCAAAGTCATAGGATGATAAATTTAACTCTTTACTACTGCGAGATCTTCTATTAGTAGCAACGGTGAACGTTTTATAATACCTATGGCATTCGTAGTAATTATATTGATTGCGCATCTATTTTTGTTTATCCGTGATGTGTCTCAAGTCTTCTCTATTTTTAAAAAAATAAAAAATAAGAACAATTTTATCTTTTGCTAAAAAAAGAACGTCTCAGGTCATTTTATGGAGAAGAATATATGAAAATTTTAAAATGAACGAACTAGTAGTTTCGAATCTATTGGATGCTTTGTGAAACGCGCGCTTAAAAGACAAAACAAAAATCACTTTCGATTACTCGTAACTTAATACTCGTTAATTACTTGAATTAAAAAAAAAAAAGAACACTTTACATTTTATGCATACAAAACTAAAAAGTGCATATAAAATACGTATAAAACTAAAAACATTACAGCAGAAAAGATGAGAATGATTTCTCCAACTGTGGTGATGTTCGATTATTAATAAGAGTCACTGTATATGTGTCACGTGACATCCTCGTAAGTATTACAACTGTGAAAAACCCTCTAGTTTCCCACACATGTAAAATTTAAAAAAAAAAAAAAAAAGAAGAAATTGCAGAAAAGAGTTTTCAATTTTTTAAAAACCAAAATTATTTTCTCAAATCATTGTTTCTGTGATGATTGTTAATAAGAGTCACGTGACATCCTCGTAAGTATTACAGCTGTGAAAAGTCTAGCATTCCACGCGTGTAAAATTAAAAAAAAAAAAAGAAAAAAACAGCAGAAAATAGTTTTCAATTTTTTAAAAACCAAAAATTATTCTCTCAAGTCATTGTTTCTGCGATGATTGTTATTAAGAGTCACGTGACACTCTCGTAAGGATTACACCCGCGAAGAAAAGGTCCTCTAACATTCTATGCATGTGAAAATTCAGAAAAAAATTTTCAATTTTCTTGCCAAATCATTGATTCGGTGGTGTTCGATTATTAATTAATGAGAGCGTACGTATCATGCGACATCCTTAGTCGCGAGGATTACAATTCGCGAAAGGATGAAACTTGCCTGATTGACCCAGATCGCAATGTGGGACAGACGTTAATAAGTAATCGTGGCGGCTCGTGCAGATGGATTGGTATCGTCATCGATCGTCCTGATTCATTATTTACGGTGTAATTCTAGAACGGCGTACTTGTAAGCTCGCCCTTGCCGCCGCGGCTTGGTCGGATGTCCCCTATCTGCTGGCCGATCACGGCATTATTCGGAAGTCGTTTTTCAAACGGGGGAACGAGGTAAGAGGCACACGTGCATACGTACATACGTGTTGTCACGGTTCGTTCGTGTTCGCTCGTTCCACGAACGAAATATTTTCGGGACGCAACGGACAAACAGTCACATTTCGAGTGAACAGGACGTTTCCGTATCGAATTGCGCCAATGTTTTTTGAAAAAAACCGTGTAGATTTTTGGAAATCTAATGATCCTTGGGCGTCTCGAATGTTTTAACTTCTTGCGCTCTGATGACGTGCCGCGCACGTAATATTTTCTCAGCTTTAAGTATATTCAAGTATAACTCAGGCAGAACGAGTAATAAATTTATTACTTCTCAGTAATTTCGATCCAGTGATATCGTAGCGACGAATTATCGTATACGGTTCGGTCACTCGTTACGGTTCGCAATCGGTCGCCAGCGCGACTGGTTGAAACATAAAAATAGTAATAATAAAATAATTAAAAAAAGAAGAAAAAACATTTTAGACGTTTGTTGTTGGATTTTTGATATATATATTAAATTTGTTCAATTTAAAGAATCACGAGTTGGTGAATTAATTTTTTGTTCGGGATCAGTGGATTTCTGTGGGTTTGTTAATTAATTCTTTAGGCAGGTGATTTGTGAATTAATTAGTAATTTCAGATGTGAAATTTCCGTTCTGTTAGAAACGAATTGATACTTGGGAATTACCACTAGCTGTCAACGTCTATCATTGAATTTATCAAACTCATTTGAGTTGAACGATGTATTGACAAATTAATTTTTTTTTAGAAACGAACTTCGTCTTCTGACTGATCAATTTCTGTATGAAATTAACAATATATTAATCAAACATAAAATAAAACAGGCAGAAAAGAAGTAAAAATTTCTTCAGCAACGAGATGTCGATCAATCCGATAATTTTCTAATTTACTCGAAAATTATCGATGCTTGAAGAATCCAATAATCCAAACAAAAATCTGCAGATGCTTCTGCAACACTACAAAAACATACCATGCTACAGTACTCGGAATACTACGTAACGTACAATCAGTATCACGTTCGCGTAATTTAATTACAAGGAAGCATAAGCAGTCGCGAGTTCAATTCGTTGCGAGCGAACGTCTGTTCAGCAGTTCTCGCGCGAAAACAGCTGAACCGATAAAGTTAATCCACTAACAGCGCCGGGGAAATTATGCGTGCAGCTGGCGTACAACCGTATAAATAGCACGCGGCCGGTTAATGAGCGAAATTTATTATCTTCTGGTCCAGTTATTGCTGGCGGTTATCTATTCTCACTGTCACCGTGAAAATCGCTCGACGTTCGCCTTACGAATGGGCTTGTCGCGTTTACAAGATGTATAGTCGCCGGCACGCTTCGTTAAAACGACTACTTGTGGAGTTACTCGCAGGAAACAGGCCCTGGCTATGTACGTAATCTGTATTCTCGGAGTTGAAAGGAACGGGGCGAACCCCTTCTGCGCAATCAATATTGATAATGCGGCGGGGTTCGCGTGTCTGCGTGTTCTTGAAACTGGATACAACATGCGAAACATCGGCCATAAACTGGCTACACGTGTCCTGCAACGAAATTTTCAAGTCGCGAGCGAGACGAGTCAAATTTTTAACGCATTTGCGCTGGCAACTGATTGCGGACCATAACGAGTGACCGAAACCGTATACGATAATCCGTCGCTTTTGAACTCGTCGGTATGATATCACTCGATAGAAATTATCGAGAAGTAATAAATTTATTATTTACTATTTTGCATGGATTATACTTCAATATACTTAAAACTGAGAAAATATTGCAACTTCTGGGACAAAAAATTCTCGACGTGCGTGGCAAAAGCGCTGGCAACTGATTGCGGACCATAACGAGTGACCAATACCGTATACGATAATCCGTCGCTTTCCTTTTGAACTCGTCGATATGATATCACTATGGATAGAAATTATCGAGAAGTAATAAATGTATTATTTGTTTCGCGTGTGTTATACTTAAATATACTTAAAACTAAGAAAATATTGCAATTTCTGGGACAAAAAATTCTCGACGTGCGTGGCAAAAGCGCTGGCAACTGATTGCGGACCATAACGAGTGACCAATACCGTATACGATAATCCGTCACTTTCCTTTTGAACTCGTCGGTATGATATCACTCGATAGAAATTATTATAGTAATGAACTTATTATTTTTTTTTTTTGCCTATGTATTTGGTTATACTTAAATATATTTAAAACTAAGAAAATATTGCAATTTTCGGAGGTTAATTGACGACGATGAGTTCGCCAATTTGTGAATTTTTTGTGAAACGTCGTCTGCTCGTTCGAAGATGATACTCTCGCGTGGTTGCAAAAATTAGAAACTACGAATTTTTAGCGTTGCTTAGGTGAAATTCAATTAAGATCTCGGGAGATTTTTTTATACTTAAAACGATGTTGCCTCGTGTGTTCATTTGTTGTTGCAAACAAAAGTGAAGTTGAGCAGGGAGGAAAGTTTTCCTCCGTCGCGGGGATTTCTTGCCTTCCTCGGGAATTGATAGCGCTTTTGTGTTAATGCGAATACATAAGATGCAAATAAAAATGCGAATAAAATGCAAATAAAATTGCCAGTTTAAAATTGATGGTGTTGAAACTTTTCTACATTTGTGGCAGTACCGGAGCAAGGATAAATTACTTCGGAAAAACTGTCTTACGACGTGATAGAAAAATGTTAATGCCGTGTCTGTTAATTAGAATTTCAAATTCAACCTAGTTACTAATTATCGATGAGCCATCGAAGTTTTGCAAATCCTCCATTTAAAATCACGCCTGTAAATCAAGAAAATCGTTCAATCGAGTGCTATTGCCTTAATCCTCTGGAAGCATTCTTTCTTAAATTACACATCGCCGAGTCACTACTACTTCGAATTTTACGATTTGATCTTCCCAACTCTTTACAACTAAACTTTACAAATCATCGCCGACATAAGATATAAAGTGAAGATTGTAATAATCGTAAAAATCGAACAAATGGAACATTAAGAGAATTATTCGTTCACGCAGTAGAAATTTTACTGTCGAGATAAATTTCGATATTCGATCCCTATGGTTATAACGTTTTATCCCACATTGTCATTCCAATCTTTCTAAAGTTAAAATGTCACGAATATCGTGAAATGAAAAAAAAATAATTAAAAAATATGATAATTAAATCTGTTCAGCACACCGTACAATTGAACAACCAATTCAACCGTATCGCCGACGAAATTTAACGCATATTTATTTAACAGTCAAATCAAACTAGCTGCAAATTTTTGTTGCGTCGTTCACGCGAAATTGAATCAAGCAGCAATTTCCCAGAATCAAAACTGCAATAACGGTAAATCGTCGAGATATGTGACCTGTCAATTTCTGTCCCTCTGGATCGCAATAAAATTACACGCAACGCCTTGACTGGTATTCATGAACGTACGGATTCATCAAAATTTCTGTTTGTCGAGGTTCATTGAATTTATCGAAGTATCGATAAATTACAGAACTTAATGGCAAAAGGATGAAATATAATAAAAATTCTAGTATTCTTCATCTCTCTTGACCGCGTGTGCCAAGTTTCTTTTTTTTATTCATTACACTGCATAATCATAATGATAGAACTGTTTAAGATTAAATTTCTCAACTTTTAGATTTTCAATGTCTGACTATACGTATATCTGTCTGCGATTGGAGATAAAATTATTTGTATAATTCAAACGGGAATATAATAAAAAGGATACTTTTTGTATTATTAAATTATATCCGAGTACATATAATTGTATACTATACAAACATTCGCAGTAATAAATGTGTGCAAATAAATTAATTGCCTTTGTCACTGTAGTAAATTAAATGTATAAACATACGTCAGTATATTAAATAATAAAGAAAATATCACTCTTTTTGTTATGTTCATCTTTATTAATTGATAAAGATTATTTTTTTTTATTATATTGTATTTCTAATTGTAAATTTCAACTGTACTTTGATCTCTAATCGCTTTTATTTATTTACTTTTTAATAAGTTAATTCCTTAATGAATAAATTCCTTTATTTATTGATTGTACAGTTTATAACAACTGTATAATAAATAAATAAATAAATATTATGCACAGTTTATAATAACCTGACGAAGTCATAGGAACGTTTGTCGGATCACTATTAATTATCTGTCGATAAAATCCATCATATTGTCACAGACGAGGTATGATATACCTAGTCTGTGGTGTTATCTCGATCAACGTGAAGTGACCGGTGATATCGATTCTGTGAGAATCGTAACAAGCGTGCAAACGATTTTGAGAAATGATACGTGTTTTTTTTTTTTTTTTTTTTTTTTTTGAAACAAGTCCGAGAGAGGATGGAAGATAGCTTGAATATTTTTTGATAAACGCACCCGAACGTATAACGAAAGCCGTCCAATTAAAAAAGCAATATCGTTACTTTCCTCTCGCCATTCGGCGCTTCTTTATTTTACTCTTTTTTTTCCTTTTTTTTTTTTTTTATTTATTTATTTCAACTGACCCGTCTATATGAGCAACCGAATTTCAAACAGAAACGCCGAGTCACGGAAATGTATGTACGATTGATACTGCGATACACGCATGTGACGCGATTGCATTTCGTTTGAATTTCGAGTAAGTAAGCGAATATTGCGTTCAGTTGCTCGAAAGTCAAATTGATGGACTATATTTCCCGAAAACGCAGTCTGTTTGTGTATTTTGTGTATTCTTCTTTTTGAATTTTGAAGTTCAATTAACTCATTAATGACCAATGAGCAATAATTTTCGTAGCGTTATATAAATTACTCGGTTTCTTTTTCAGTTTCATGAAATTGCATAGTTCTTGGAATTCTTTTGAGTTCGATGAAAAAAGAAAGAAAGAAAATACAAATAAATCGACTGACTAATTTTCCAAAATTTCCTTGATTGATTGATTTTCTGAAACAGTACATCATTAATTTGAATAGAGTTGCTCGGTATAATTAAAAAAAAGAAAAAATGTACTCTATTGAAGGATCAACATAGATCTAATTTTAAGCTACGAAGTAAATAACAAATAATATTTGTGAATTAAAAATAATTTTTCGAATGAAATTATCAAATTATATCATCAAGATTTTTTACTCTTCTACTCTACTCTTTTGTTTATAAACTCTTTAACCCATCGTTGAGATTTTTATTGTTTTTAACATTCTCAACCACTTAAAGGCATTTTCATATATTTGCTTCTTTGTATTAATAACAAATTTATTCTAACTTAAGACACTTTGTAAAAATATCTGCAATTCCAGAACTGTACGTTGTACAATCAATTGGTTGTAAAAACAGATGGTTGAACACGAGAAGAAAGGGAAACAAGACAATCTGCAAAAACATGAACTTAATTCAGATATGAGAACGAGGTCGCGTGCATAATCGCTTATAAAAATAAATGTTCTCCGCTAGATACGATTTGCTTTTACCGGATGATTCTCCTCATCCTCCGAGACGAAAGAATACATAATCGATAACGAAGATCTCTTGATCTTCGAGAGATACGACTACTTGTACTATCGGTTTCCACGAAACTCTGGATTTTTATGCATTTATAACTCTAAAATTACATACAAAAGAATTGATATTACATTGAAAGTATAATACTTGGTACCTGAAACAATTTTTTATCAAAGATCCTACTTTTTTCTTTCCTTTTTGTAAATAACATTTTCAAAAATATAAATTTGCTTAAGAAGTCCATGGTCTTCAAAAACGTAAATCATAAATTTTCAACAAGATTGTGAATTTTTATGGGGAATTTGAAAGTCCAAAATTACATACAAAATAATTGATATTACATTGAAAGTACAATGCTTGGTATCTAAAACAATTTTCTATAAAAAAATCCTACTTTTTTCTTTCCTTTTTTGTAAATAACATTTTCAAAAATATAAATTTGCTTAAGAAGTTCATGGTCTTCAAAAATGTAAATCATAGATTTTCAACGAGATTGTGAATTTTTATGGGGAAATTAAAAATCCAAAATTACATACAAAAGAATTGATATTACATTGAAAGTATAATGAAACGATTTTCTATCGAAATCCTATTTCTTTTTTTTATCTTTAATTATATTTTAAAATAAATAAATTTATATTTCAAATGAATATAAATTTGCTTGACACATCTGATTGTAAATCGATATATTCGCTCCAGGTACGAGACGGTGCGGTGATTTCAATGGATGGTAAACCCTAATCTAGTGATACGCGAGGAAACACTTCCCGATTTGTCTGTTTCAGCGTATGTGGGATCCAACACTTCCAGAGAGCGGGGCACAGGCATTTGAATCTATTTCAAAGCACGTACTACGTTGTAGTCACGTTTTCTACGGTCGGCTACGGGGACTTTGTACCTGACATTTGGCCCTCGCAGCTTTACATGGTCATCATGATCTGCGTAGCTCTTATAGTTCTACCTACCCAGGTACGCGTTATGTTTCACAGTTCAATCCATTACTCTGATTTGTTTCGTTTGTTCATTCGTCAACTGTGTGATGAAATTGGTAAAAGAAAAAAATGATATGTTAATCTGTTGAGCTCAGAAGGGAATTTACATTTGATTGCAGAAATATATTTTTATATGCATCTATAAATGTTAGAATATTTCTATGCATGTTAAAAGAGGATGATCAATCGATAATGTTCGTGCAAAGATTTGATAGAAACCATCTGCGATAGTTACGTGGAGAATATGATAAATCAAAATGTAATGTTGGCAATCACGATCCATTGATTAAAATTATTTAATTAATTCAAATTAAGTCAAAGAAGCTTTACACGATTTATATGCAGAACTCGTAGAACTTTATTAGAAATTAAATAAGTAAGAGCAAACAAAATAAAAAAATTGACACATGAAAAACAAAAATAAGAGGTAGGAAATCTATCAAACAAAGTTGTAGATTTTATAATTAAAAAATATAATAACGACAAATTATTATATTTAATTAATTTAAACGTACCTTTCAAACTAGATACACATCGGTAGAATATTTTTGATAGATTTACTCCATATTTCTTTGGAAATTATGTTATAAATCAAGTAAATTTGATGATTCTTATGTATGATAAATTAATTCTTCTTCACTTGTTCGTTCATATTACCATGTAACTATCGCGCCAATAGTTCTCATCCTCCGTACGGAATTTCACAAAAGCAGGAAATATTCGGCCATTGCTTCCTGCAATTCTCTTCTGATATTTATCGTCGCAAGAGTTACCAGTTCGCGTAAAATTTTATTTCCCCTTTTAACGACGAACGTTACGACAGAAACGACACGTGCGTTTCCCTGACGGTCGTAAAAGTCCTATCGATCTTCCCTTGATCACTATCCGACGGAAAATCTAAAGACGGATAATAACGCGAGACTTTTATATTTCGGGACGCTTAATGGCCAGGAAGTTGAACTAAATGAAAGGAGAACCTAATGGCCACCGAAATATTCTGCATGGGAATCGAGACATCGCGAACCTAATGTCGCGAGACAACCTTCTCGTGACTTTTATCGCGTTCCATTTATTATATTAAAACTGCTTAATTTCAGAATTTTATTATCATGCTCTTCGCTTAAAAATTCAAAATGCAACTCTACCTATATACTACCTTCATTCCTTTGTAACTTTTGTTTATTTTATTTACTGCGTTTTTATTTGTTTCCATTACTATTTTATTTATTTTATTTATCATGTTCTCATTTATTTGTTTATTTATTTTATTTATTTTGTTTGTCATGTTTTTATTCATTTGTGACGATTTCTAAACTTATTTGTAACTTTTCACAATTTATTCAAACATTACGAGTGTCATCTGTTCCTAGATATATTGACTAACTTCCAATTTAATAGCTATTACAGTTTATATCGAGCTACGTTAAAAGTGCAGCTCTCAAACATATAAGTACATAACAAAGCTATAGCAATATTTTAACAACCAAGCCAAAGTACTTCGAGCTGAAAATAGCTACTCACGCTCACTCGTCGTCATCAATCATTGCGTTAATTAACGATTGAGTAAACTAAAACCTACGGACTGTTAACATAACTCTTCGATCACGCAAAGCTACAACTGTGAATGTAATTGCAAGTGAAACGACGTCTGCAGTTAGTAAATTAACTTTTAACATCGTAATTAATCCACACTGTATATGAGTAAACATCACCACAAAGCTCATTTGTCGGCTCCTTGTCGAGAGGATTCGTAAAATTTCAACGTAATCTAATTAACGTTCGGCCGGTACCAAGCGTTTAATTAAACTTGGAGCCTAGTCCAAATACGTTGTCCAACTTGTTGACCGAAATCATTCACTAATGACAGTGGATGTCAAAGGCCGGTTAGTGGCGCAGATTGCTGCGATAACTGTGCGATTCATCCGTCAGCTCTGTCGATTGCACGTGATACGTGAATATATTCTGACAAAAGGAGCCCTTAGAACACGCGTTCGCACACAATCAATTAGAATTTACTGTGTTTAAGGGGTTAATACGATAATATTCCTGGTCTGGGTGTTGTTACGCGTTTCATTTGAGTCATTGATGATGAAAAATAATTTTTATAATATAAGAAGTGGCGTTTGTATATTTATATATAATATATTATATATTTAATATAATATTATAATTGTATAACTATTAAATATTATATATTTAATAGGTATATTATAATTATATAACTATTAAATATTATAATTTAATTAAATTTAATTAATAAAATATAATATATTTAATAGAATATTATAATTATATAATTATCAAATATTATATATTTAGTATAATATTATAATTTAATTAAATGTAATTGAAAAAATACAATATATTTAATATAATATTATATTATACATTATTTATTTATATTTATATATTTTTTATATAGTTTATTTGCAGTGAAAGTTAGTGGAAAAATAAGTGTAGTGGTCCTTTAATTTTATACGCTTAAAAATTTATCAAACACATTACTAGTAGAGAATTCTAAAAATCTGTTTAAATTCGCTCTGACGGCGACTCAAAATTTTTTCTCTGTCTCGAGAAATTATGAAATTCCACTTTCGATACAAACACTAGAAATAATCTGTCAATCGTAATTTACTACACTCTCGTTTCATTTTCAAAATTTTCAATTCAATTTGACAAGAACTGTCGACTCGGATTACTAACTCTAATCGGTTAATTTATTGTCGCGTTTCATTTAAGAAAGTAAGAAACACACGATAATTACAAACGACAAGTGGACAATGACATTCCGAAATTTCTCTCGGCAGTTCGAGCAGCTGGCTTTCACGTGGATGGAAAGACAAAAGTTAGGCGGCTCGTATTCCTCGCACAGAGCGCAAAGCGAGAAACACGTGGTGGTGTGCAGCACAACACTTCAAGCCGACACCATTATGGATTTTCTAAATGAATTTTACGCCCATCCCCTTCTACAGGTGAGAAATTCGATCGTGCAATTTACTCGCCACCATATAATTCAATTTTCTTCTCTGTTTCCTTCTCGATTTTCTTCTGTCCTGCTCTCCTTAAAATCGCAAATTCAATAATAATAATTTAATAATTCGTTGACTGTAATAAACCGTCGCTTTGTTACAAATGAAATTTTAATAATTATCCGACGATTTTCAGGCAACTGCGAAAGTTTGAGTTTTCAATAATTTCGTTCGCTTCGTCTTCACGGGTTCTAGCAATTGTTGTATCATTATTTAATTGAAATTTCTTAAGTTTGATGAATTCAGATGTCTACGACTCCAGAAACTCGACTTCAACATTTCACAATCAAAATCGAGCACCTAGCACAGCTTTTGTTATTTTCTACAATTAGCTTTTTTTATTTTCAATAAAAGGAAAGCTTACGTCAACGCGCGTAATTATGAAAGTTGGTGTTCCCAGTGTATTCTCATAGAAAAGTTTGACTGGTCTAATCACTGGTATCGTAGGTTTTTGCAAACTTTATCGCGCAAATTGTAATTTTGATCGAGGTCTTAATAACTGGTAAGGCGTGTAATAACATATTCTCGACAGAAGTTTGACAGAATTTCACTGTAATTAGGACTACTACGTTGTATTATTATCGCCGATGGAGCTGGATACTACGATGAGGATGATTCTACAAGTGCCCATTTGGGCGCAGAGGGTAATTTATATTCAAGGATCCTGCCTGAAAGATAGCGATCTTACCAGGGCGAGAATGAACGAGGCTGAAGCCTGCTTTGTTCTTGCCGCAAGGAATTACGCTGACAAAACCGCCGCTGACGAGCACACGATACTCAGGTCAGTCTTGTTTGAAGAATTGTAGAAAAAAAAAGAAAAAAAAGAAAAACTAAGTGCTTCAAAGGCATTTCCACTTGATTTGGAAAACTGAGAGAAATAAAAATTGCAAGGAAAGTCGACAAATTTTTAACAATTATATAACACAGTGATGGATGAAAGACAGTCAGGAAATAATCCATCATTTAACAATGTCGATAAAGAAAAAAAAAAAAAGATGTCCAGTATAGAACTAATTTCCTTTTCACCATCTATACGTACTACAGATTAAAGAAACTTTTCTTCCTTCGCCAGGAAATATTGTAACAGATATTTTTACATATCGTATTCGCACATTCTCTTTAAGTTTAGTAAATTTCGTTAAAAATCCATAATCCAGGCGTGAGACAGAATGATAGGTGTAGACACAGTAACTTTCCATGCGAATTGAGAATAAGAGCGTTTCGCTGATGTTGTAACACTTGGCAACAGGTCGTGGGCGGTGAAGGATTTTGCACCAAACGTTCCTCAGTACGTTCAAATCTTCCGTCCGGAGAATAAACTTCACGTGAAGTTCGCGGAGCACGTGGTGTGCGAAGACGAGTTCAAATACGCCCTTTTGGCGAATAACTGCACGTGCCCTGGTGCATCGACCTTGGTTACTCTTCTACTGCACACTTCCAGGGGACAGTGAGTATAAAAACGAATTTTTCCATCGAAAAAGAAAAGAAAGACAAGGATTAAAGGTAAACTATAATTATATATATAATATATAATATATATATATATATAATTATAATTATAATTTTTATTTTTTAATTTTTATATTATATTAACTTTTATATAATTTTTAATTTTTAATTTTTATATTATATTAACTTTTATATAATTTTTAATTTTTAATTTTTATATTATATTAACTTTTATATAATATTTAATTTTTAATTTTTATATTATATTAACTTTTATATAATTTTTAATTTTTAATTTTTATATTATATTAACTTTTATATAATTTT
>NW_025109988.1:0-76757 GCF_011392965.1 Frieseomelitta varia | reverse complement strand
ATATCATATTCATTAAACATATAGATCCCTGTGGAATCTAAATGTTTTCGTATGGAAGCTACTAAATTTATTCATTAAAGATATCATATTCATAAAGATATCATATTCATTAAACATTCCTGTGGAATCTAAGTGTTTTCGTCAAAAGTTCAAACGTAGCAAGAGAAAACCTATCAGACTGTGGTTAAAAAGAGAAACGAGGAAAAAAAATGTGTCCTAATTCCGCTTCCGACGAACGAAAGGTCCGCGTCACATAATGAAGAAGACGGACACCTGTTACTACATGAGCATCACGAAGGAGGAGAACTCGGCGTTCGTGGTGGCGAACAACCAAACGGGTACCGGGGCGGAGGGCGGCACGCAGGTGGTGGTCGAGACGAAGACCGACGGCACCGGTAACAGCAACTCGACCAGCAACACCACCACCAACAACACCACCACCACGATGAACTCCGGCACGATGGCTGGCACCACCACCACCACAACCACCATCTCGACCAGCTGCACGATCGCCGGTGGTGATGGGAACGGTACTGCAAACAAGCCCGGTGCCAACGAGCACCGTCCGTATTCCAACAGTTGTAACAATGCGCTGAACGAAACAGCTTGCTGCAGGCAGGAGACGACCTGCACGGGGCCCCGTGGACAGAACGTACAACACGGTACACAGGCACACAGGGCCCCACAGGTTATATTGCAGGTCCTCCCTAGCACGCCTACACCACTCGAACACCACAACATACTCGCATCCGATGTCCACCGTGAGTGTCGCATGCGCTTGCCCTTATCTCTTCTTTTCTTTATTCTTCGCTCTCTCTCTCTCTCTCTCTTTTTTCATATTGGTTCCTCATATATACATATATACATATCTCTATCGGTTGTTATTCCTTTCGACTGTTTACCTCTGATTTTTGGCGATACGACTGTATGGCTGTACCCTTTTCTCATTTTCTTTCTTGTTTTTTAATAACACGTCGGTGGGCAATTTTTTTTTTTTTTTTTTGTGGCAAATTTTGAGATTTTTGAGCGTAGGCTAAATATCGGAAGAAAGTTTGAAAGTACAAAGTCGGGGAATTTTTGTTGTGTTAACAATCTGTCGGTGATCGTCCAAAGTATAACGCAAGCGAACTCTAGCGTAATTTCCAGCGACGAATATTAACTCGAATCGTCCTTGGTTTAGAAAGTTATGTTAGAGAATGTGTTAAAGATGTGAAAAGTGCCATTGATGAAATAGCAACTTTTAATTTATCTCTTATCTGAATGTTGAAATCGAATTAACGAGGAATGATACAGTGGATTTTAATTTTCTTTCTCGCTATCTCTCTGTTTATTTGAGCAGGAAAATAGATGTATTTAGAGGAAAAGAAATTTATTACAGAAAGTATAAACTCTGTAATAAATTGTCGAAATTACGACAATAAGAAGCTTCGAAAAATTAAGAAGAAAAGATTATCAAGAATAATTTACAATAATAATGGAAATCTAACGAAACTCGAGTCCGAATTTAACACAATTTCATTAAACTATGAACCAATACTTTCAAACTTTTCGTCGGTAAGATATATGTGCTCTCCTCAAGTGTGTTTTACAGTGGGTATTTTTTTGGAGAAAGAGAGACCCGGTCGTTTGTACTTGCGTAGTTAGAGTAACCGGTAATACTGACTATTATCTTTGTGTCATTCGTGAAAAGATGTGTTGTAAAAGTTTCGACAGATCGAACGACGTACGCTAATGTAAGATTGAACATATACGTACTAAATGAATAATGTGTTGAACGCAAATGTTATGAGTTTATACTGCATAAAAGTTCAATGTGTTAATTTAGTTGGTGCTAAACTCTTCCATTAATCAACGAATACCTGGTAGTAGTGCAACCAATTTGCATGCGACTGATCGAAACCTACGTACGAAATAAGAGACAACTGTTTTATCGCATTGATTACTAAATTACATTCTGTTTATTTAAAAAAGGTAGACTTATTCAGTTATTATTTTTAATTCAGTTTGCTTGTCTACTGATCTTTCTTTCAATTATACGATTAATAAAGAGAACAAATATACATCCGAGCTTGGGAGCATGGCTTTGTAACTTAATGCAACGTTTTTGCATTATGTAAATGTTCTTTCCCCTCCGTGATTTAGACTAGGTGCATGTTGTTACATAATAGTAAGATACGCATGTCTAGAACTGAAATTTATGTATTAAGGGTCTTTTGCTTCGAGTATAATTTGATTCTAGTTAACGACACTGACACGTTTTACGTAACTCGTTTATTCCAAACTGCGGTGGATATCAAAATCAAATGATAAACAGTATCGAAGAACAATGAAGCTCAGCGCGATTGAAATACGAACGAATGATCTCCTATCAGTGTTAAGTACATTCATTGGCAAGCGAATTCGGCGAACATACACGAAATTAGAAAATAACAGCTCTCACTTTGCATTATTAATTGCTGTTAAATCGTTAACTAAAGATATAAAATTCAATTCACCTTTCAACAGTTTCTATGGAATCAAACATTTCGTAGATATTGAGAAGAAAGAAAAAAGAATACTAAAAAAAGACGTATCGTGATTAATTGGTAACAGGAGAGAAAAATGTACAAAAAGAGTGTAAAATATTGAAACTGTGTAGCCTGTAGAAAAATTCTTTAATTCACGTAAAAATCAGTACCTCTTCGTAAGATGCTTGAAAGAATGAAAGCTTTCTATCAGTCACTTCTCTCTTTTTTAGTCGTGATGAAATTCCTACTACATTTCTACGTTTCAACTATAATTATGAACTTTCTTCATACTTTCAGGGGGCAGCTGTAAATGATTTTTAATAACGGATCTCTAATTTTATAGCAACCTATCTAGATCCTGGGGGATTCGGCGACTCGCGACAATGTCTGAAAGACGGGGGATCTACGCCGCAGACACCGATAACCGGAAATCATTTGGACGTACCGAGATCCCTAGATCCGAATCCCAATCTGCTCAGTCCCGAAATTCTTACACAAAGAAGAGGTAAATTAACAATTCGATTCAATAGTCTTCGTTAGATTTCGTTAACACGAATAAATTCACGTGGGGAAGACGAGCGCGAGAATGTACAAGTAGTACGAGTCAACCGTTGCGGATGCAAAGGAGGAATCTTTCAGTTTTTGTCCCCTCCGTGAAAAAAGTAGACAAGAAACAATATATAATAATAATAAATTCAAACTTATAATAATAATATATATAATAATATATATAATAATAATAAGTTCAAACTATTAACACGTATAAATTTATTTGGAAAAAACGCGCAAGTAATACAAATCAATATTTTCAGATACAAAAGAAGTAGACAAGAAACAATATATAATAATAATAAATTCAAACTTATAATAATAATATATATAATAATATATATAATAATAATAAGTTCAAACTATTAACACGTATAAATTTATTTGGAAAAAACGCGCAAGTAATACAAATCAATATTTTCAGATACAAAAGAAGTAGACAAGAAACAATATATAATAATAATAAATTCAAACTTATAATAATAATATATATAATAATATATATAATAATAATAAGTTCAAACTATTAACACGTATAAATTTATTTGGAAAAAACGCGCAAGTAATACAAATCAATATTTTCAGATACAAAAGAGCAGTTTTTGCCACCTTTGTAATAACTCAATAAATTTAAAGTTGCTTCAGTGAATTTAAACATCGATAAATGTAAAGTAACTTCTCATTTCACTTTTCCACTCGCGTTCCATTTCGTGGTACAAACGTTTCGATAAAAAAAAAATATGTGAATTTACACGCAAATCTTAAACGCGGTATAGAGAATATCTGCCATCTCACGAAAATTCAACGCAAATTCCAACGAAATCGTTGCCTGAAATCGTTGTGCAGGAAGCAGAAGACCAAGTATTTTGCCAGTCCCGGACATGTTAACTAGCTCGACGTTGCATCTTCCCGGTCAGGAGTCATTAGATCACGAAGGTGACGAGTCTGAGGACGAAATGGACGACGACGTACCCTGGAGATCGCCCAGCGAGAAAATAGCGTGAGTATAATCGACTCTCCGTTACCATTCATTTCATCCTTCTTACGTCGAAGGTCACAAGGATCGAAGGTACAGAGTTCCCTAATTACAAACGCGAGGAAACGTGACGACCGACGATTAGCGCCGGCCACATAAATCAATAGACATATATTTACTAGATAGACGAGAAAGCTGGTTTCCTCTCTTTTATTGATCTGTTTTTCTTTTTCTTTTTTTTTTTTTTTCAATCTATGTACTGAAGCACGATCGTGAAACCCTTTACGAGTGAAACGATCTTGCACTGTCTCGTGCACTTGCATGGCACAGTCTCTTGTGCGTCGGACGTATTTTGTGTATAAATTTTTTTTACTCATATATATATATATATATACATTATATATTTAATTCTATATATATATATCGGATGAATGTATCTTGTTTGTCATTGTTTTTACTATTCTGAATATTGTACATGATATCTCTCGATATTAGGAGATACTGGTCATTAGATCTTGCATCATTTAAATTATTTAGATCACTGTTTAGTGTTAGATATAGAGCGTCAGGAAATTGCCAGTATTTTCTTGGGAATGTATGAAGAATATTCTATAAGATCGTGCAGTCGAGTGGAACATTCATTTTGCAGATCTTGTGAATCGAGTTTAACTTTTAACAAACATAGACTATGTATTTTTTTTTTTTTTACCATATATCGTCGATGTGATAGTTGTCTGTCAAATTACTCAGTCGCAATATAAATTGACACACTAATATAAATATACACAATAAATACAACATCGTATTAGTAATTTTGTTCATTAATGTACACGATTGAATTAATATATTTTACTTTTATTCACATCATTTTCGCACTCAAAGACATTTTCAAATGTCGGAATCAATCAGAGTTAAAGATCTAAAGGTTAAACGTCTCTCACAAAATCTGCAGCTAAAAGTTAATTAAATAAACGACGATCTGTACTATCTTATCTCTGTCCATGAAAAAGAGAATTAGGTTAGCTACGCTGCAGAAACTATGCACCATGCTCATATTGTTTCTGCACCCCTAAATGTTACCTCCTGCCGATCGCCTATTCGACCGTAACGTGACCTCGCCAAATCCTGTCTCACATGATTTCGTAGTATTATATTTGAAGATTACAAGGGAAGAACACGACGAATACATTTCTATCGATTTTCTAACTTCGACGTTACTTAATACAATTAAACAGAAGAATTTTAACCCTAAGTTATAACGTCACGTTGATATACAGTATTTCAAGCAACATTTAGCACCAAAACTACAAGAATGATCAAGACGAGCAACTCGTAATTTCTCGTCGAGATTTGATGATTTACTTTCCAAAATCTTGTGTCATAAACACAATTTCATTTGACGAGTTTCGAACTTCACTGGATAGTTTCGGTATTAACATGCGAAGACAAATCGATCGACGATTGAATTCGCATTCTTCCTCTCTGATCTTCGTTTCCAAAAAAAAAAAGAGGAAAGAAAAGAAAAGAAAGGAAAAGAAACACCCTCCATATTTTCTCTCCGTGCATCCGGTATATTTACCGCCCGTCGCGTCCGTTCGCAAAACGAAAAAGAAAAGAAAAGAAAAAAAAAATACACTCGCGAAATAAAAAGTTTCCCATTCGAAACGGAAGCGCGAAAGCAACGAAAATTCGAAACGCCGGTCGAGTCGAGGAAATTCTTTTTTTTGTCGCCGAACCGACGACGAAATTTCCATCTCGAAGCGAGTAACGTCGGGCGATTTGAAAAGTTTCGGACTTGTCACGCGCGGTGACAAGAGACGAACAGGGGGCGAGATAGATAGATAGATAGATAGATAGAGATAGAGAGAGAGAGAAAGAAAAAGAAATATCGTTTGACCGAGAGAGAAAAAAAGGGTAAATGCTTCGAAAAGCTTCGCGAAGAGGTCAGTGTCACGTGAGGCCTGTCATTCACCACTCCTGAAATACAATTAAATGCAAGTTTACGTTGATGGTCGGTCTGTCCTGTCTGAATGTCTCTCGATGCCTGTGCCACACTAATCGACCGTCGGTGGTATTGAATCGCTGCTCGATGCTGTCCTGCCTGACACCCTATATGTCCTCCATGGATGTTTTCGATGTCTTCCCTCCTGCATCGTCTTTATGCACTGCCGTCTTCACGCACGACCTTTGTTCCAGCAGTTTCAAAGGGTGAGTTTCACGTTTTTACTCGCTTCTCGTATTCATAAATCATCATCCACCCGTTTCTCGCTTGTCGTGGAACGCTGCCGGGGAACGTTCAGAACGAAAATCGTGGAATAGTAATGAAAATCAGACGAGCCTGTCGTTTCTAATTGCAAGACGACGATTGAAGTTAATTTGATATGAAGACAACGGGCAAGTCTTGGAACTTTGGACTTGCCATTTCGGAATTTTCGATAAGTTCCTTCTCTTCTGGTTGCAAGACGACGATTGAAGTTGGCTGGAAGTTTGACTTGGGGACAAGCTTTCGAACTTTGAAGACTTGGGATTTTAGAATTTTTAAATTTTCGACAAGCTTCCTCTTCCCAGTTGCAAAAGGGCTGATTGAAAGTTCGTTTGATGCGGAGACAACAGACAAGTTTTTGAATATTACTTTCCAGTTGGGAATTTGGTGGACGAAATTTAGATTTGGGAGGAAATTATTTGTAATTTCTAGAATTTATTTGCAAACTTAGGAGAAGAAGAATTTAATTAAAATTAAAATAGAAATAAAAAAAGTGATTAATTTACGTTTATATTTTACTTTTCAAATTCTAAATCTAGATACGTAAGAGGACGGAATCCTTGCGATGAAATGGTAATTTAAATCGGAAAATGAGAAAATTTAGATTAGATTAAAAGCTAGAAATTGGAGATTGTTGATTTAAAATCATTCCATTCGATAGTTCGAAAATTCTTGCAATTGGGAATTGCGCGAAATTTAACAACAAACCTAGAACAAACCTTCATTTCGTCCCGCGTTTTTCAAAATCTCCATCATACAATTCCGAACGTTCCCGCGCTCGTTGCCTGCCAGATAATGAACAAAACATACTTCTACGATATTACGTGAAATATCTATTCAGCTGCAGTTAGTCCGACGATATACAGAGAGGAAAAAGAGATTGATTTTCCGCAGCATGCATACATTTCCAGCGCGACCGCGAAGAAAGTTGGATAAATAGATACGCCTCGGGATTCATTAACTGATCTCGAGCGTAGTTTAATCATCTGCATCGCAGACTGAAAATCCTCGTCGTTTAATTCGGTTTCTGGCTCGGAGTCGTTCGCGAGTCTGCGGGACGAAATTGAGCTACGAAATTGAAGTCGCTCCGATACGAAACACACGGAGGCGAGCAAAGTTACGAAAACGTTGAACGCGGACGACGGTGAACTTTCCATCTCGCGTTTGGATTGAATCGGTATTTTCTAGGTATTCGCGCAGCAAGCCAGTAAATTTGTTCCCTTACGTAACTATGATTCACGCCGCCTCGGGCGGGTTTCTTCGAAATTCGCAGGAATTTGATTGCACGAGTTGTCTTAGACGTTGTCGGGAAGAAAGAATAATTGTTTACAATTAGAAAGAAGAAAATGAAGTGAACCTCGTGGTGATGTAAGAATTTTCATCGAATGGAAATTTTTACGAACATGGAAATTCTCTTTCGACGTAAATATTCGTGCACGAATAGAACGCGGATGAAATATTTATTCTCTTTACGTGGAACAAATGTTTACTATCGTTGCAGTTGATTTTCCGACAAAACCTTTCGCAAACTGTGCTCCAAGAAAATTACAAAACAAGCAGAGGTATTCAATTCTTTTGAAATGTGGGAATTTCCCAAAGAAAATGTTTTCTTCAGCGAGATGCATGAAAGGAATGATGATCTTTCGACGTAAATGTTTTCTGCAAATAGAGATCAAATGTTTATTCTTTTTGGAAGAATTTTCATAAAACAAACTGTTTTCTCCGAAAGTAAGTAGTTGCTCAAGAATTTCGTGTCAACAGATGTTTAATTTCTTTAAAATATGTGAACTTTTGCAACGAGAGGAAAAATTGTCTACCAACATGAATATTTTTGAAAAAGTTTGCGTGAGTTTCTCCGAAATATACAGGAATTTTTTGTCAAAAAATATTGAGGGAAATCTTTTTTACGATGTGTAAAATTGCCGCAAAACGTGGTAAAATTGAAGAGAAAAAAAAAAAAAAGAAACGCTGTCGGAAACGTGTAACGAAATTGTTACACTCTATTCTTTGAAGTTTCATTGGCCAGAATAAATGATATTCTTATGGAAACAAGCAACACGAAAATATCAAACCTATTTCTCATTTAAACTTCGAAAACTCTGTGCTTATCGCAGGCATTTCATTTCACATTCATAATTTCCTATGTTCATGTATCACTTTAGTTGCAGTGAAAGCATAAATGTTATTAAAAGGACCCTACACTGTAAATCCAAATAGAGATTGCAAATATGAAAATTATGCAAATCTTCAAATTTTAGTTTTAGACATATTAAAACATATTATTTTCACGTGACTGTTTCAATACGATTGATTATATTTATTTTGAGAATTTCTTTTTTTTCTTAGCGATAATACTGTCAATTTATTTTTACTCGATGTATTTGGAATCTATTCTGTACAATGTTGAACACGTACAGATTTATTCGTTCAAATCTGAAAGGATGGACGATAGTTGAAATATAATCATACAACATTTATCTGCAATTTATTATTATTCATAATTCGAAGTGGAAAATTAAAATTAAATTTAAGAATTAAATTGAAATTAAAATCTACAAACTGTTTTATTTATCTGTATATTTTATCGAAAAATAAATCGGAACGATTTTGCGTGAAATGAATGTGACAAATGATAGCAGAGTGATGAAAAATTGTGCATGTGAAATCTTGTCTGAGAATAAATGTCGATTGAAATAATTTAATACCTAAGAAAACGAATGAGTTGTTTTCTTCTTCTTCTTTTTTTTTTTTAGGAATCTTGGGAATGAACTTTCAGAAATATCTCAGCACTCTCGACGATTGTTCTTACTTTATTCAAAAATTATACGCAACGTATTCGCACATGCTTGTCACCTTGTACACGTGAACAGTACAACATCACTGTTCGTCACTGCATTCGGTATAATGAACGCAACGCATTTTGCATCTGAGATCTACAACTCGTATAAAAATACGTTCCCTCTGCTCCAGCCTTTTCGCATAATTTCTACCGAGAATAGTTCAACTATTGTTGAAAGAAATATTAAATATTCCCGTTCACATTGATTAGCTGTCATTCAACAATTGTATATTGTCAAAATATTAAATTACATTGTTAAACATTTTACATTTCTCACGATATATATTACATAAGTAATCCCTGGATCGTAAGTATCGAGGAGCAAGCATTATTCATTTCAATGTGACAGAAAGATTTCGAGCGCAAACGATATAAAATGTTCTTTCATGCATTCGAAAGCTCACACCTGCTTACAGAATCAGATGCAATGCACGCTTGTGTATGAATTATACAACAATTTAATCGAATATCGATATTCGTTGTAGGATCGTTAAGGGATTCCCACCTGTTTCACCCTTCATTGGGGTATCGCCAACGTTATGTTATCTGCTGAAAGAAAAGAAACCGCTCTGTTGTCTTCAGCTCGCCCAGGTGAATACTTACAAAATGAATATACCAACGAACTTGTTGTTATTGCTGAATTATAATTGGAAATGTTCTTGATTGTCAGGTGTGCCAACATTGTAGCTACAGAAATGCCAAAGAGTACAACTGGCAGAATAAGACTATAATTTTGGCAGCTGATTACGCCAGCAATGGGATCTATAATTTCATAATTCCCCTAAGGGCTCATTTTAGGTACTATAGAAAAAACAATATGAATTCTTCTCAAGCTCTAAACAGTTTAAACAATTTGCTTCGAAGTATATTTTAATTTCAGTATCGCTGAAAGCTAAGTTTAGAAGTAAACTTTGAATTTGTTTAAATGCGAGGAAAATACGGATAAAAATTTATTTGCAGAACGAGTGTAAAAACAGAAGTTTGTCGGAACGTCGTTGAACTTTTACGTTAATGTGGGAATTCTTTTTAGAAATGAGTTTCCCTTTCTTTGGATTATTATCGTCAAAGTGACAAGTCGAGTCGAACAACGAGAAGTTGAGATAATAATCGATGGTCTCTGTTAGATCGAAAACTTCGTTGAATCCCATCATTCTTCTGTTGGAACGGCCGCCGGAGATTGCGTTCCTCGACGCGGTGTCTTACTTTCCTTTGGTGTACTGGATGCGAGGTACCATCGATTGTTTGGACGATCTCCTCCGCGCCGGTATCACTCTGGCGGAAAATGTCGTGGTCGTAAATAAGGAACTTAGCAATTCCGCGGAGGAAGACACGCTGGCTGACTGCAACACTATCGTCGCGGTTCAGACAATGTTCAAGTAAGTGTTCGGGAACCCTTTCGCAAGTGAATTACAAATAAAATAACAGACATTGAATTTTAATAGATACATATATACTAATTATGATATATTTATAGTATAAAATAATATAAATATATATTTATATTATTTTAATAAATATACATGTATAAATATTTATAATAAATAATATATTTATAATATATTTATAATATAATATAAATATATAATATAATATATTTATAATATAAATGTATATTTAAATAAATATGTTTATAATATAAATTTATATTTATAATATATATTTTTATATAATATATGTAGTTTATTATATTTTATTATATAATTATTATTTATTATTTATTATATAATATATATATAGTTTATATTTACAATATAAATATATATTATTTTAATAAATAAATATATATTTTAATAAATATACATATATAAATATATATATGTTAATTAATAAATATATATGTTCAAATACCAGTAACTGGTATGCCACAGTATCTCGAGGAAATGATATTCGTAAAAATAGAAATATTGGAATATATAGGGGAACAATTTTGCCGAAATTGATAATTTTATCTACACTTTATTTTCATCTTGATATCATCTCGATATCATCTTCGATCTGCTATCGAATCCGCGTAACATTTTATGAATTTTCAGGTTCTTTCCTAGCATAAAAAGCATAACGGAGCTCTCGCAATCGAGCAATATGCGCTTCATGCAATTCAGGGCACACGACAAGTACGCTCTTCATCTCAGCAAAATGGAAAAGGTACTTCTTTTCATTGCTTTCATAAAGCGGCGAAATAAATAATTATTACTGCATGGATTATTCGATAACGATTAATCCGTTAATTATGAAATCGATAATTTATGCCCTGGTCTGTATGTCGTATGAAAAGAGAAATAATTGAAATACAATCGGATAAAGCAGAACGTATCAAAGTGAAAATTTATATCTAAGTTTCGTCAATGCCGAAGGTATTAGTTAAGTTAACTAAATTTCCAATAATTCGTAAAATCGCTTCTGGCACAACGTGACCTGCCGAGTTCATAAGCGCGTACACTTGACCTTTACTTTGTTATCTTATAGTACGTATGAAGAAAATTTCATCGCGCTAACACACGTGTCCTCTTTCACTAGAAAAGCAATCAATTTTGAAAAACTAACAGCACTTAGAGATATGTTTGCACCAGTTAAAATAATTATCACAAAATAACTGAACAATCTCGCTTGAATCCTTTCTTCTTCAGCCTTTGATACGAAGAAAAGATAGCCAAAAGATAACATTTTTCTACTTACTTGAAAGAAATTCACTTGTAGGATGGTTAAATGAATTTTTGCAACAGTTGTTGCAGCAGCAAATTTCTAAAATAACGCTCGACTTTGGGTGAAATAATTCTCCAACGAGATCTTTAGTAGTGTAATTTAGCTTTTCAATCGTTTCAACAGAGAGAAAAGGAGAGAGGCTCGCACATATCTTACATGTTTCGATTGCCTTTCGCGGCTGGCAGTGTCTTCAGTGCCTCCATGCTTGACACGCTTCTCTATCAAGCGTTCGTGAAAGACTACATGATAACGTTCGTGAGATTGCTGCTGGGTGTGGACCAAGCGCCAGGATCTGGATTTTTAACATCGGTAAAAAAATTCGAAAACATCTTTCCAAAAACGTCCATCCGGTTGATGACCGGAAAAATATTTGCACACGTTTGAAATTCACAATGAGACGTATTTTATGTAAAGAGGAAATAAAATGAAAATCTATTTCACTATCTAATTGTAGTTGAATCATTGGAGAACAATGTATTCGTGTATATACTGTTCACTTTTAATAATTACAACAAGTTGAATTATTAAAAGGAAAAATTTCGACGATTGCTCAATTGATCGATAGTTATATCGATCGAGCCGAAGCAATTACCTCACACGCGTTTCGCGATAATTTTGCTTCCAATTAACTTTAATCGCCCCCTATAATTAGTTGCATGTTCCAACTTCGTCTAATTACATCCCCGCCTCTAATTACCTGATAGATTTTAATTTCCCGCGAGAAGCAAAAGAGAAAAAGAAAGCTCCCGCCTTGAAATTAGCCTCGTCGTTCGCTTGAATTGCAGATGAGAATCACGAAGGACGACATGTGGATCAGAACGTACGGCAGATTGTATCAGAAACTGTGTTCCACTACCTGCGAAATTCCTATCGGTATTTACAGAACGCAGGACACCACCGTCTCGGACACGTCTCACGTGAGTAAAAAGAAAAAGAAAGAAAGAAAAAAAAAAAATAGAAGAAACTGTCACTCATTCTCGTTTAGCGAATACTCTGATCATAAGTTGATTGATTCGTGTACTATATATACATATATTCGTAAGGGCAGGAAACAACTTTCTTGAATGGCGGCTGTGAGTAGCGCATGGTTGTACTCCCGCTCTATCTTCTGCTCTGTATCTATCCCGGTGTCAGCTCGTGCAGCGTTTCTCTTAGAAACATTATGATCCCTTTCAATGAGAAACAAAGAAGCGTTAGGGGCTCTTGCATCTTGTTCAAACGATGCTCGTAGCACGTCCTTCGATCCTGATCGTGTTCGTTTCTTTGAGCCTGCATCGTGTTAGAAATATTATATATATACATATACATATATACATTATTATTATTATTATTATTATTATTATTATTATTGTTAGTGTAAATCGAAATGCTTCTTCCGTTGGATTGACAGACAAAATTTTCTTTTTGCGAGTACACGGTGATTCACGATATAGTATTTATTTAAAATGACGATTCGTTTCGTATGATAATTTTTATGTACCAAAGGTTGCAATTTGCTACTGTTAGATCTTAGTTATATAGTATAGTATACAGACTAATATAATGTGATTGTTTAATGTTAAGTTTATAGACGATATAGCAATCTTGCAGCAATTTGCAATATTTTCATGATATTGTTGAAATATACATATATACATACATATATATACACATACATTGGGTTACGATGAGCATTTGAGAAGAGAAGAATAAACATGAGTTACATGAGATATATATTATCCTATAACAATCGAATTATTCATTAGTCTTCTTGAAGTTTTGACAATGAGATTTTTGGTACGAAAATTTTTAATTTATTTGTAAATTACGTTGCAGGTACAAGATGTTACGTAAAAAAGTGTCGTAATCACGAAATAAGTAAAGTAAACTTGAAATATTGATTCTACACCTGAAATTGAAAGCTTTTAACAATTTTGAAACATTGCGGAATCTGTAATTAATTTGATCAAAAGTCTATAATTTGTAGTAATTTGACACTACGAGTCTATAAATCAAAGTTTCGTTCTCAATATCTAGTCTTTAAATAACAAAATGTTAAATAACAACTTTCACAACTTCGGATTAACTGTTGTTCAATATATTTCTTGATTTCGCTACAAGTAGTGATGGGATCAAGTTCTGTATGTACTTCAAAGTACCAATCGAATTCGGTGCTCAAGGTCCATTTCACAGTTTCTTCGAAAATTATTAGTTTTAAGCCTCGGAATAATCAATTCTACAATTTCTACAAATTCCTACGATAATTGAATAGAAACCCTTGCGAGTAATAAATAATTAAATTATAAAAACGTTCGTAAAATTTCGAACTTGTACTACTTAGAATTCTTCAGTTTTCCTAAAAAATAAAATTTTCAAACGTACGCTCGCTTCAAATTATATATCACTTCAGATCTAGTTCTGTCTCTTGAAACACTTACAAAGAATTCAAATCCAATCGATTCAAATTCTCATTGGCACGTGCTTGAGAACCCATCGCTCGTTACGTGCATCCTGTGCAATACTTTCAATACGGAGGAAGCTCAAATAAAAAAAAAACATACATATTGAGAGCTCAAAAACCAATCACTACAAATTATTCTCCATTAAGATCAATTTGCACTATGCGAACATCCTTTCATGCTTAAAATCTCCAGTTTAGTCCTCGTCACAGTAAAAACTATTTTCATTGTCTCACGAAAGATGCAAATCACTTTTAACAGAAAATGAAGGAATGCAAGTGTATCAAAGCCGGAATCGCTGATAAAATTTGAGATGAAAATAGTTTTTAAAAAAATATTCGACCAATATTTTTCTTCTCGGCAATGATCGATGCTGAAGGGATAAAAACTATCCTCAGATTTGGGAATGCGAAACATGTTTTATCAAATATTTCGGGAATTATTGAAGATACCGTTTTTATGTAAATCGATGAAATTAGTATTTTCTTACGACGAATTTAATGATGTATATTATTTTGCAAGAAAACCTTTTGTTTAAACGATATATCTTAAAAAACCGTATTTTTTATAAGTTTCTCCAAGTAAATGTTGACAAACTTTCTTGACTATTTGTTTACAAATACTATATATTCAAACACAGATTACGGATAAAATGGAATCTTGATTTTTTTCATTATAGAAAAACTCATTGTTTCCAAATCTTTCTCGCTGGTGTACACGTGCAGAGCAGAGTGTATACTGAAATTGTTCTCCATTCGTAAATAATTTAAAATTATTTTATTAAATTAGTTTATAATTTTCTAATATTTAATTTTATAATATTATAATTTTATAATATTTAATTTTATAGTATTATAATTTTGTGATATTTAATTTTATAATATTATAATTTAAAATAATTTAAATGATATCATTTATTTACAACATCAAAACAGGCAAACGAACAAATTAGGACCGCGTGTACAACAGTACTCAAAACCCCTAACATCCTTATTGGAGCATCTGAAATGGATGTCTGAAAAATTAAATAAAGACCTTTCAAGAACATAGCTATGTATCAGTATCCTCTTATTTGAAAATACGGAGATAAGAAAAACTTGTTCTGACTGGCTTTTGAGCTCTTTGTATACGCGATGGTAGAAACGCAGTAGCTCATGTACTGAGCATGTACATGATGTACATACTGTACATAAAGTAATTGTGCTAAAAGAAAAAAAAAAAAAAAAAAAAAAAAAGAAAAAACGATACGAAATGGCAAAGACCACGGTCGAGCAGCGGCGTGTGCGTGCGAAATCGTCGACAGCAACGGTGGGCCATCATTAGTACCTAAGGGTAGAATTGCTTATCGTTTTGGCAGGGCGATTCAGACGCAGAGAGCGACGCCGGCGTCGGCGTGACGTACAAGGTGCGTCATTCGGCGGCAGCTTCGTGCCTTGCGAATTGCGCGACCCGCGACAAGGGTGCCTCAGCCGTGAGTACAGAGTCGACGTTGCCTGGTCGCCGTATTATTATTACTGTCTCGATCGACTTCTTCTTCTTCTTCTTCCTCTTCTATATGTTTTATATTGTTCACGCCACATGTACTTTCACTCTTTGTATGATCCTCGTGCGCTCTGTGATCTCTCACTCTCTCTCTCTCTCTCTCTCTCTCTCTTTCTTTTTTTTTCTCTCTCTCTCTCTATATATATATATTCTCTCTGTTTGTATTTACTCTTTCCTGTTCACATAAAATACCACTAATACTTTTCTCTCTTTGCCGTTCCTTGGTTCTCCTTTTGCCTAACGTCCGGAAAAAATAAAAGAAAAGAGAAAGAAAGAACGCATGTTGCAGAACGCATGCAACAAACGCTGGTGCTCTGTGGCTTTCGGCCTGTGAACGCTCGAGAACTCTGTGCTCGTCCTCACCGCCTACATTTTTGTACTCTCGATCGATCGTCGAGAGGCACTCACACTTGCGTTTTCTTTTTTTTTTTTTTTTTTTTTTTTTTTTTTTTTAAAAAATTTTTTTTTTTTTTTTTTTTTTTTTTTTTTTCTTTTATAAAATTACTAACGTTATAGTGGCGCGGTTTCTCTCGTGGAAACATTATTCTAAATGTCGATTTGTTTCCAGATAAAATAAAAAACGCATCAAACGCAGTATTATTGTTACTGATGTTAATGGCTGTGTACTCCCATTATATGGTCAACGACAAGTTTGAAAGGATTGCACCAGCATTGGTAAGATCAAAGTAATATTGATAGAAATAAAGTAAATGAAAAAATTAATATATTAAAATAATAAAAAGTTTTTTCCCGAATGTAATTGTACACTTTTTTCTTTTTAGGTATTCTTTTTCATGCTAACGGGCAGACTAGTGATAGATTGGCAACTGAGACGGGAGGACACAAAACCGATAACGGCAAATGGTGTAGATGATAAAACCAAGAAACAAGATTGAACTCGAAATTCCTAATACGTATTTGCACGATTAAGACATCCTTTCGATTATCATGTCAGTTATCGCCTACAACGTATCGCGTAAAATAATCGCGTTAAAACTAATTAACTTTCCATACACGCGACAAATAACTCTTTTGTTTGATTTTCAATTTACTTCGCGATATTCAACAATGCTTCAACCCTGTTGTTGTTTTACGACAACCCATTTCTTTGTGCTAACAACACCTGAATTTATTAGAAAACGTTCTAAATTTTGAGATTCTCGAAAACTATAAATTTCTATTATCATTAGCCAACATTATATAAATGTTGACAAAGAATGACGAAGTACTAGCTCAAGCATAAGATGTAATATTAACTGCCATTCAAATCAATGTGTTCTTCTTAATATCGTATTGAGATGTAAATGCCCTCGGACGATAACTGAAACAATGTCGCATTGTAACGCACATGCGTGCTTTCTTCGTATCTATATTTTTACTTTTTTCTTTTTCAAGAAGAAAAACACGTATTTCAAAACCGAATGAAAATGTACAAATTGAAAATTATTCGTACAAATAGTTCAAGCAATAACAAACTTTATATTATCCGCAATTAAAACTAAATCATTATTGTAATTTGTATAATTAATTTTTTTTTTTTTTTTTTTTGTAGTCGTAGACGATTTGTTTTATAAGGAGAACAACGTGTAACATTTGTCAATTGTATATTTATCTTTCAAATATTAAGTTCACGATCAATAAAGATAATGAGTTAAGTGGAGGATATCTGCGAGGTATTGTAATACAAAAATAAAGATAGCGAAGAAACACGTGGTAAAGCATATTCATGTGAATGTACAGTAATACTTTTGTTGCAACATTAAAATATTAATTACGCGAAATTATGAAGAAACCATTCAAGAATCTTGTACACCCACCTATTAGCACACATTATAAAAACTAAATAATTTAACACGTTCGACTAAAATAGAAAAAAAATTCATTGTCACTCTGATTCTATCAAAGTCTGTTTTAGACTATTATTATTATTATTATTATTATTTTTGTCTTACGTGAAAATCTTATTTATTAATGTACGATAATTTGTTCGGTCGTATAAAATTCAACAATGTGTGTGTACACGCGCGCATGTATGCATGCCTGTGTACACGTATGCATGCATATGCGCATGTATATATGTATGTGTATATATATATATATATATATATATGTATATTTCGAAATTATTATATCAATCATTATGGTAATAACAACTTTAAATAATAATGTTAATTTTAGACACCTTTATAAGGCAAATCTAAAATTCAAAAATATCTTTAATTTGGCGTGGCTGTAATAATGTAACAATCCAAATAAATAACTTATTATTTTTACGTTTTGCATCAATTAAATCGTATTTACGCTACTGTTTCATCGATATTTTCAAGCTTAATTTTAATCATGCTGGTTCTTGACCAGTGGTTAAAAGATGTAAAGCCTTTTGAAGATTCAATATAGCTGTAGGTACATCGTCATAATTTAAAGCACTTCCGGCCCACTTAATAAATTTTTGTGCTTTACCGATTTCCTCCACTGACAGTTCAGCTCCACCTATTAAATACATATAGTTAATGCAATAATATATAATTTTGTTGAACCGCTTTTTCTCAACTTACTTTCTGTTTTTGGAATGGTATTGGAATCCTTATTATCCGAAGACCATTCATCCATATTCTTTTTAACTGTTGTACCATGTATTGTACCAGATGGGTTAGAAGTAACATCTAATTCATCTGTGTTTAATGCATCTTCTCTTTTTGCTTCTGCTACCACCAAGTTTGTCATAAAAAAGATGAAATGAAAATAAAACGATAAATTTCATTTATTTCGTTATATTAGAAAATAATTGTAAGTCTTTGTTATTATGAAAAGAAATAAGTATGACACACAATTATACAAATATGCAAATATACATGCATGTATCTCTATATCTACATATTTTTTTACATGCCATTATATTAGTTTTTTTTTTTTACCTTCTTCCATATTTTTATTCAAATCAGCATTTTCATTACCCTCTTGCATGGGTCCTGGAATAGGCGTTTCATTGTTCTTTATACAATTGTGAATATATGCAGCCTTCCATTTGGCATATTTTCTATTTTGCGTAGCCTCTTCATTGAGTTCCCCAAACACAGTTAACACGTCATAAAGTAATCCAGCTGTAAAAAAGCTTTGCACTACATTCTTTCCAAAATTACCAGCTCTGTCATTTTTATCTGCAAAAAGAAAGAGCTTCAATGCCCAATTCTCTAAATGAGCCTGAGCGGCTATATCGTTTGTAATAGCTTCATTATCGTGTAATTCCTTTTTAGTTGTTTCTAACCAATCCATCAATTTCATCAAAAAGTTTGTTTCTTTTGGCGTTTTGGTTGACAATTTTAATCCTGTTTGAAGAGCATATAATCGACCTATAACAAAAATTGGTAATACCAAATTCAAAGTCGTGTTTATCCATAACAATTGTTCTTTGTATGATAATTTACATACACCAATAACTAACAACAGGATCTCGTTGGTCATGATTTGAAGCTATCTTTAAATAGTGCTGTATACTTTTCAGAGGTAATGGTATCTCTGGTAAATCCGGATCAATCATGTTGATCACTAGGTTTTTACGTAAATTATCTCTTTTCTTTCACTTCAAAATCTTTATTATATAAAGCTCATTCCTCCTTTGAAACATACACTCAGTTTATATCAGACTTTTCTCACCTGTAGGATTTCATACAGTAAGAAAAAAATAATATTTGTGTTCGTCGAACAAACAGTATAATAACATCATTTTTTTTAAGTCCGATGGTCGTTCGTAGTTGTTTATATAATAAAAAAATCATTAAAATAATAATAATAATAACAATAAAATTTCTTGTTTCATATACATTTCAACAACTTACTCTTTGATTTTATGCTGACTATTGCAAAATGCGACGATATCAATTCTTTTCATTACATCGTAAATTGATCGACATCACACCACAGTGTTCATGAAACATCAACAATTGGGATTAAAAGAAAATATGCTAAAAGCATAGAAAAATGCGCTCGATATTATATGAAGTTATTTCCGCCGTTATATCATGTCAATCTTTTCTATCGTGTTAAATTCGTTGAAAGAAATCCTTTGAATAATATCGGATCGTCAGTAAAGAAGAAATAAATATATGTATTAAAGTAGTCATGAGAACGCGACATAAATTACAGTAGCTACAGTATCAATATATTCAGCTTTATATTTCATAATTTAAAGATGGTAGCTGTCGGCAAGCGCAATGCTTCTCTACTGTTAATCTTATTTATGGTTTTGTGAATATTTCTCCTATCGTTACTATTCTTTAATTTAAGAATATACTTTTAACTTCTTTTCTTATATCAAAGAATGGAACAATGATGTTCAAGAGAATTTTAACATTACGGACACCGAGCAGGTTAACTTCCTTAACGACAAGTACGTTCTATTTTAATTTAACAATCTGTTATTAATTAAAATAGTTTTATCCTCTTGAAAATTGATCGAATATATTTTACTGCATTGTAATCCTATTAAAATAATCCTTTGAAGAAAAGCTTTGACACAGGTATTTCATCAACATCCAAGGTTATATCTCGAACATTATCAGAACAAAACACAGATATAGACATAGACGTTGTGGAAAAATGGGACTTGTTAAGTGCTGTTTGTTTAGAACGTCATCCAGTAATTACAAAATCTATGCTGGATATAGAAACGAGGTTCCACGATATGCTACAACAGGTGGAGCTTGAGAATAGTATGATATCAGATTTTGAGATGCAAAAGCAAAACAATAAAAATCGAAAGACGATACAAGATCTCGAAGATTCTTGGAAAGAGGAATTTACAAACTTTAAATTCGCAGAGAGAATAAGCAGTATGTATCCCTGTGATTTTGATATTTTAAATGATTTAGCTGCAATTGGTCTTTATGTTTAATTTGCTCAAACTATAGAAAATGAAGAGGATAACGCGGTTGTGTCATTGAGACGAAAATTGGATAAAAATTTAGTATTACTAGTAGAACAAAAAATAGGTGATTCCAATTTCTGGATCCCTCCACAAAGTATAAGAAAACACAGGGAAACTATGATACAAGTAAGAATTATATAATGTTTTTTGTTTTTATTTTACGAGTAGTAGTTCAATTATCAGAACGATATTTCTTTCCACGACCTTAGACTGCACATAGAACTATACAAGAATTATGTGGAAATAACATCAAAGTCAAATTTTATGGTAATGCACCAATTGGATTTTATCAATATAAATATCCTAAAAATTTACAAGAGAGAGGCCAAAATGGAGCAAAAATTTTTTATTTCTTAGCAAAATATATAAGCGGAGATATTTCTTCCGATATAAAGCATTGTTGGTTAGATAGAGAGGAACTTAAAAAAAACCTACATCCCAATCTTCATAAAAGTTTGGTCAAATTCTTATTACCTGATTAAATTATTACACAAGGTAGAGAATTTTTAAATACACGTGTGATGCAAGAAATGTTGATTAAATATCTGTTTGTATAATAAATATTCAAATTATAAATTTTCATTTCCTTAACGTAACATTTTTCTCCTAATATGTTAATTTAATATGTACTTTATGTTACATAATTTCTATTGCACTAACTATCGACAGCTTTTTATTCATTTTACCTATTACTTTCTTACATTTTTACACAATTATGTAATCTAATTCCGTATCGAAAATACAGATTTTGTAAATAATTTCCTTTTTAAGTATAAAGATAAAAAATATTTTATGTATAAATTATTTTTATACATAAATACTTATTTTCTCGATGTCGGAAGTCTAGTATTCACAAAAAACAGATTTGTTAAAATCTTCCACATCTTCTTCTTCCAGTATATTTTGAATCTTCTGAGACTTTCTTCCCTTGTTTTCTACGTCTTTCTTTCTTTTCAATTATCCAATCTTTGCTATTCTTCAGGTATTTACCTTTAGCTTTTTTCATCTGTTCTCTGAAACAGTAAAAAATGATCAATGAAAATTGAATAATAGTATTAGTATTAAAAATCGAATCAGATGTAACAAATTAAAATAAACCTTCAAACAAACAATGTAACATAAATTAAAACTAACCTTCTAGATGCGTATGGGACAACCGAATCAGTTTCATTAACACCTAAAGCTCTTGGAAGAACAGTAGTTCCACCGGTCATTAAAACCAAAAAATATTTTTTTGCTTTAGTACTGTTTGGAAAATCTACAACAACACCTCCATAGAAACCTGCTTTTGTTGCTTGTGTTGTAATTAATTCAATTTGTTCGCTATTTTCGGGATAAAATTGAAACACAGCTCTGGCTGATCGCGACAAACATGAAAATAGAGTAGAAAAAAATTTATATAATCGCTTTGGTGGATCATGAGAATTCTTATCTGCGTTACACAACCATTGTAATGCAGAAATACTAATTGCTCCATCAAAAGTTCCTGCTTTAAATGGCATTCCTTGACCCATATCCCCTAAAATCAAATCTCCATCCACCTCCCTTTCTAATGCCACACCTGTCGAATACATACACAATTAAAATTATGTAAATACATCTTGTGGAAAATATCAGATTTTCAAAGACTTGCCAAGCATTGCAGAAGATATATCGATCCCTATCCATTCATGTTCATATTCCTTGATTACACTGCCACTTAAGCCGGAACCACATCCAATATCTAAGAGTAAATGCGTTGTATTCTCTGGCAGTAGAAGAAGTTCTATGGCACGTCTACACATTTGATTCTGTATATCTATCATTCGAGAACTAGGGAAAACAAATTTACTTACATTTACTTAAAGTCAGAGTATATATCACTACTGAACTTTATTTTAGGTAATCAAAAATTATTTACCTTTCTTTCTTGGTAATCTGGCAAATTTCCACGAGCTTAGACCAAAAATGCAAAAATCAAACGTTGTAACTTGTAAAAGTAAAAACGTTCTTAGTATATTGTTTATCATTTTTTGTCATTTCTTACATTACCTACATAGCATTCCTTCTAAAAATACAATATTATACTTTAGAAACAGTGTTTGGATTGGAAGTTCATATAGACTGGTCGTTAAATAATTGTATTGAAAATATTTTAAGTTTTAACTTTTAAATTATCAAAAATTTTCGTAAACATTGTTTCTGTCTAAACAGACCAATAACATTATGCTGTGCTAAAAATGCTCATTTTTATACAACTTTTAAACCAATATGTTTGTCGCTTTAAATCTTGCATTTTTGATCTCAGTTCGTCGAAATCTACTGGATTACTAGAAACAAAAAAGTGAATAATTTTTAAACTTTTAAAGTAAAGTTAGACATAACCTAAACCTAACCTAAATCTATACCATAATAATAGAAATCTTACTTTTTCGTATATTTACGAGCTTCGCTTTCATCGTAAAACTGCAATAAGAAAAAAAAAACAGATCAAAATTTAGTTTTCACAATCAATTTAAAAGTTCATCCTTACCAGTTCTGGTGGGGCTAAATGTTCTGGACGTCTTGACATTTTGTATTATTTACTTAAATAGTCCTCGCTTTTTACTTTAAATTATTTATATTTGATATAATACTATACAGTGTATGATATTATACTAGCACATACTACATGTGTTTAAATAATTTCTGCGATGCGTTTCTCTTTGTTGTGCATTTACGAATGACTGCTTCTTTTCCCCCCACTTCAACAAATTCATGCTCCTATACTAAACTTATTGAAATTTGACCAAATATATTTTATACATTGTTAAATTAGTAACATAATATAACAAAATATTTTTATGTAATTTATCTCATTTGCTAATACAAGTAACTTTAAATATATTTATACTTTATACGGCAATTTAAACTTTTATTGCAATATAAATTTTGACAGTTCATTTTCAGTAACTTTGCTACTACGTATGTACAAATAATCACTATACATATATATAATAATATAATGTTTCAGGTGATTACTCTCCATTCACGGATTATGATTCATTGTAGAAACATCCTTTGACGTCTCTATATTTTTGAAAAAAATATCAATTTCTTGTAAATAATAAAAAAACCAAAAAAATTGATATATTTCTTATTATATTAATTTGCTTATGATTTTAAAAAGGTTTCAAAGGAATAACTAAAATTATTTTTTATATTTAGAAATTATTGTTGTATACAATAATTCGAAATAAAAAACATTTAAAATAATAGTTCTAGTAATACCAATAATTTTTGTAATGTAAATTATCATACTGTTTAAGATTATCAATGTTAACAATAACAACAACAACAACAACAACAACAACAATTATTATTATTATTATCATTATTATTAGTAAATTATTATTATTATATTAATAATATAAATAATAATAATGGTGACGATGATAGTAATCGCGATGACAATAATTGATATTTAGAATTAACAAAATATTTGTGATAATGAAAGTGACGGTAGCAATGTGGTAACAGTAGTAAAATTAACAGAAACATCATTGTCAGTGAAGTGACAATAGTAGAAGTAATTTTAGAAATAATACGACGATTGTAAAGATATTGAAAAGAATTACAATTTCACGAAAGGAAATAATGTGAAGGATGATATTACAACTGTACTAATGTAGTACTAATAATAAAAATTATTGTAAGATTATAACGATAGGCAACAAAAATTATGATACACTATTTCTACATGTTCCAGAGATAACTTATATAACTAGATGTGATTTAATCCATAGTCTTTATAAATTCAATCGCGGAGCAAAACTGCGTCCACCAATATTGTTCTTCTCCGCCTAATCGATTCCCGTAGAAACTATCCACGTATTGTATAGTAGAAAGCAGGGACGGCGGATTGGTCTGAAAATATAATTGACGAAATTGTTATTATCCTTAGTGCCGAGTATTAACAATCTATATATACGCGTGTAAATCCGAAGGAAAAGAATGGGATAAAACACTTGCTTTGATAATAACGTAGACTAATACAGGAATTAAATCATCGGCTGCAGGTACTCCTCTCTCAGTTGCCATTGAAAGCAGGTTCATGATTGTGGTAGCACAACGAAAAACACATTGCAGCTTATCCCTAGGCGTTTTATATGCTGATATCACAGCTAATTCCGCTTGAGCCCATGGCCAGGGACATTCATAATGATATATTTTAGGAATTCGTAAATCCTTGTGGTTCGGTGTTACGACTTTGGCCAGTTTTTTAATGTGATCATAAAGTAATTGGTCCCTGTAAACGTCACCATCGCCATTTGGATAAAGCGCGTTATGGTAAACGCGTGCCATTACGGTCCTTTCGACTGCAACTCTTGCCAAATTTAGTTGATTTTCGCACGCACCTGTATCAATTTGCAAACAGTCATTATATAATTAATACACTATTATCACATAGAGTTGATTGTATTAAATTCAAATTAATTAATGTTTACTCACATTGCCAAATTGGATCGTTATCTATTTTCGCGTTAAGTTTGCCTAAGAAACTATCAACCAAATCTTGCTTCTCGTCTGCCAATGTTAATTTTTTAAATTCGTCACAAAAACGTAATAAAAGCGACTCTTTTTTCTCTAAAAAAACTCTTACGCAAACAGATACGAGATGGTTATTAACAGCATCACGATCACACTTTACTCTAATACATAATCTGAAATTTCATTGCGATGTTAACATAATTTTTATTATTATTATGTTAATAATAATAAATAATAATGTTATTAATATTTATCTTTTTAACTCTTTGCGTCCCTCATTTTTCTAACTTAATTTGACACAGTCCTTTGACTTAAATAATTAAATTTGCATATTGTTTCACTGACAATAAATGGACTAAATTTCTATGTTCAATTACGTGTAAAGTTCACACAAATTCCTATTTTCAGATGTACAAGTCAAACTTGTTTTTTTTTAATGAGGGCATCTTACGATGACCACTAGATTTGTCCAAGTGGAGGCATTTTTTGAGATCTTAAGGTCCTCCACTTTCCTCAAAATGGAATCACGTTTTTTTTTTTTTTTTATACATTAATCGATGAATTGAGCTACAAAAAAAGAACACTGACCCTTGTCCTTTCTCATCTTTCATACGCTGGATTTTAAAGTTGGAAAATATACGTTATACACACCGAAAATATGTGATGTTAGAAATTGTACGTATAACATAATATGACATTTTACGAGAAAAATGTGTCAAATTAATACAAAGGGACAGACGAGGGTTAAAAAAAAGTTGGTAATTATACCTATCCAAGTGAGCCAATGTAGAAAGTAATCCTTGGCGACATCTGATCAAATATGCGATATAAGGCGATCGTTTTTGATAATCGTCACGCAATGATTTGAATAATTTCCTACAACCGTCGTCGTTGAATAATCTAACACAACGTAATGTTTCGTGCAGATGCGCTATCAACGCTCTGTCTTGTAAATTAATAGCTTCTGCCAATTGCAACTGCAGGAAAGCGACTAATTCATTTTCTTTTTGCGACCAATAATTCCTCTGTAACAAGCAAGCCGTTGTTTTTTCTGTTAGTATTCACTCAGTTCCAATTTCACTTTCTGTAAACTGTTCAATACGATTAGAAGCTATAGCACCTCGGATATAGCACTCCAAGAAACATGTTGAAGATCAGCGGTACTAAGTACCATTCTCAATTTTCTTTTTGCATCAGAAAACGCGTAGGAAAGTTCAACGTTATTCGGATCTATAAGAAGCCTTTCATCTTCGGTAGGCTCTTTTATACGAGATTGATTACTTTCTACAGATGCTTCTGTGTCGCTTGCAGTACTTGGTTTCCTCCTATATTTAGCCAAAATATCGTCCGTACTATCTAGAAAGTTTTTAAATCATTTTCATTACACTAAAATTAACCCGTTTTTTCCCCCCGTTGTCTGTTGTGTCTCTTTTTCTATTCCCATCCTTCGTTTTAGCTCTTAGTAGCAATTATCATGTAATAAACGAAATGTCGAAGAAAACAATATTTACCACCGTTTGCGTTACCAGTTGATGACACATCTTCTGACATTATTCTACGTAATCTATGCCTCCCTATGTCAATATTATCACCCATGGCTTCTCGATCGTAACATCTGCCGATGTCGTCTGTACCACGAACCACCTTACCACGGCGATTTCGCAGGGACATTTTCAATTTTCCAAAAAAACTTCTTTTATTTTTCTGATCATCGTCCAACAATTCCTTGTCTCCGCGCTCCGCAGTCATATCGAAGCTAATACTTTTTGGTATGGCACCGCTGGATACAGTTGGTTTCGGACAATCGTTCATTGTCATGTCGCAATTTTCATTCATCGTTCCCGCCGATAATGGTAATATCGAATTTGTAGTTTTCATTCGTGTCTCAGAGCCAGAACTACTGCTGGATGTCAAGCTACCAGTGCTTAATCCGACAACGCCGTCCGGGCAGCTTTCGTTAACAGTTTCGTCAATCGAACTGACTAAGCTACTTTCCAATTCCTGCGACTGAAACACGCTTCGAAAATTAACTATGCCGTAATTATTAAACAATCGGTTGAATGCTGTATAGAAGTGTGCAATTATATCGAAAGAAACGAAGATAATAAAAATAATAATTATAATGAGGACGACAACGATGATGAATATAATAACTATAGAATAGAAAAAGTATAATAATAATAAGAATAATAATAATATAGTAAAGACAAACCTCTGATTTCATGTTGGTATTGTGTGACTTTTCTGTGTTCGACAATATGGACGGTGATATATGATTGGCTAACAACAAAGCTGGCGCAACAGCTGCTACACTGATACGATTATGAGTCGAAGAAATTTGTCGTTCCATTTGACCCTTTCCATTCTCGATGTGAAGTTTGTCTATGAGATGAACTAATCTATCCTCGCACAAGGATTTACCATAATCAGTCGAACTATCGGCAATGCTATTAGCATTTTTATCAACATATTCTGTCATGCTTGTCTGATAATTGGAACTGCTTGCATTTTGTCCAGTTACATTTAAAGACGATGCCGATAGAGATGTTGTTGGCAAAAGGACAACATTCGCAGGAAATTGCATATTTTCTTGATTTATCAACATCGACTGAAGATTTGTTGCTGACACACATTCGGTTGACGTAACATTCTCTAAAAGTTAGACACACAATACATACAATACTGGATATTAGGTATAAAATGAGAATAACGATTAACAACATGCATTTGAAATTATTGATTATCCTTACGAGGAATCGCTTGTGCCAAAGTTTTCTCGGTCGTTTCAGTTTCGCTTCGAGGTTCAACTTCGATTTCGGATCTCGCGGTATCATCGGATCTAAAATAAACATAACAATAAATAACGTTGCCATCAACTTGCTTTTTCTTTTTCTTCGTTTCTCCTCCCTACGTCTCTCTACTCTCTGCAAAACGTACCTTGCAACACTAGCGGTATCGTCGGTGTCGACTTCCGTCAATCTTTCAGAATCACTAGCCAATACATCGGTGCTCCACGCTTCCGATGCAGTTTCGCTAACATCTAGTACAGCTTGCGGTACTGATTCCGACGTTGTTGGTAAAACTGGAGGAGTTTGCTCGGACGAAGGAGGATATAATATTTTCTCTTGTTGCTCAATTATTTCGCTATCCGAAGCAAGAACATCCGTTGACCAGGTATCCGATACCATTGAAACAGTTTCATCTCCTGGAAATACACGCGTGCGAACATTCGAATACAGGATCAAATCTTTAGGTATATCGTACGTTCGTAGCAAATGATCTCTTTCTTATTTCTTAAATACCTTCAATTAATTTTTTAATCTCGAATTTGCAGAACTTGTCGTCTATTTCGGATCGACTTTGTTTGGTTGTTATGTTTGACGGAGGTAAATCTAGTTGCCGAGTTTCACCCACTGTACGTCCTTCGTCACCCTCGGTAATTTGAGATGACGGGGTATCACGACCTACAGATTCAATTGTTAAAATTATTCGATCTAATTTTCATTATTCTTTCATTATTCTCGAATGGAATGTAACAATTTAACAAAACCTGATATATTGGGCGTTCCTCGTCCCGACACACTGGCAGATACCATATCCGAGAGATTATCATTTTGATCCTCCGTTTCCAACTCGAGCGAGGAAGCGACACTATGATTTGAAGCAGCTTCTGATACCGCTTCCAAATTATCTGAAGTATTTCCAATAAAACCTTCGAATAAAACTAATAACATTTTCAACGTTAATGATAACTCTCTGCACCTATTTTCTTTCATAATAATAATAAATTTTTTTTTTTAAATTAGATCATTGTGGAAATTTAAATCACAGTGCATCTACATATATTCGCACTGCACATATTCGCACACACAAATTAACTACGCTTATTATATATGCATGTACATATACACAAAATATTATTACACGATTGCTTGATTTTAGCCTTCTTTCATTGTACAATACAGCATTGCATTCTTACATATACATACGTACGCATATTGTTTGAATTTAAAAAGTTCTAATACTTCAATACCTTCATCATGGGAGAGCGAAAATCTAGTCTTTTTCTCTTGATTTTCAGTACGTTCAACATCGCAGTTCTCTCGTCTGTCATGCACGTTAGATATATCATCAGAAAGATTCAGATTCACCGAATGATTATCCATATTGGATTGAAGTTCTGTGCACAATACCTGTCATATATAAAAAAAGGAAAATTAAACACTTGTCGCTGGGATAAACAAATAGTTGCTTATTGTTAAATTGGCAATTTAAAATGTTCGTACTTTCTGTTCACTAAGAAGTCCTACGAATTCTCCAGTATTCGGACCAAATGGAATTACAAGAACATCTTGACGATTTTTATCAACAGATTCTTCTTCAGGAGTCGAGGTACCATTCAATTCATCTCCCCCGTCATTAGTCGTATTAGACGAGTATGACGACGATGACGATACTCGCACTCCTCGACCCTTTCCTGAAAAAAATTGACGTTTATTTAATTCCTTCTTTTGATACATTTAATTTCTTTCATTACTTTTTGTTGTTATTCTTTAAATAGCGAATCATAGTACTTTCTATTTCTTTAATCAGCAATTCACTCTAATGACTTTGTTCAAAAAATTATACTTGGAAGTTTCTCATTTTAAAAAGAATAATGAATTTTATGAAGAACCCTATATATATATATATATATATATACACATATATTTGCAAAAATATGTTGACACTCGAGAGACATGCACACTTAATTATATTATCAAGAATCAAATGAAACGTATTTAATCATTTGTGCAATTTCATATTTTTATAGAAATAATTTAAATAATGACAGATCTCGATAGATAATTATTTTATCCATTAAATATTACGAGTTATTTTTACGTTTTAAAATTTTTTGTAAATGAGTAAAGATCTGAATAAAGTCTACCAACGATTGGACGTAATTACCTTTGCCTAAGAGACCTCCCTTCTTGCTGGTAGTTTCGACAGAAACATTGTTAACCAATTTATTAGTAGTTAAGGAACCGGAAGGTAACTGAGAGAGCATATCGATCAGTTGTTTTTTGTCAAATACGGCGGATCGTGAGGCGATATCTACCGTAGCCTCTGTAGCGATAGTTTGTAGAAACATAATCAATGTATTCAATTCCGTTTCTGTGAATAAAGCGGCGGAGCGAGAAAGACCTCGAAGTTTGTTATTATCAATGATATTAGGTTCGTCCTCGAGTTCTTCCGTTGCACCGTCCACCATTACATCTATTATAGAAGAAACGGAATCCTTATCGAATTTCTTGTACAGATCGAACGTTTTGTTATCGACAGTCTGATATTTCATTAAGGAAAGCATTTGCAAAATTTGCCCAACTTGCATGAGATTGAATCGAGCAACGTAGCTAATAGGCGCATCGGTGATACCATATGGCTCTGGATTTACTATCGCAGGGCATATGAAATACGTAAAAACCAAATCAGTGCACATTGCATGTACCTCTTTCGAGTCAACATTTCCACTTTTCCCCAATAGTCCTGCCATCTGTCTAACCAGCCAGCACACACTGCTTGGAAAACAATGCATATTTTCCCGTATACTGATGATAAATCTTTGCGTAATGTGGAACAGAGAATTAATTGTCCACAGCCTATAACGCTGCAGCTTCATTTCATACTCTGCAGTACCTTCTTTGCCAAATTTTTTTAATCTTTCAGACGGAGGAAATCTTATGGGTGCTTTATCTGGGTCAATATCGAGAAACATTTCATCTTCCATTAATAACTGTACGATAGGATTATGCAAAGCAGCGGTTAAGAAAAACTTGGCTGAAAATAGACTTTCATGAAAAACTGAGTAAAACCTAGAAAAAGCACACGTGCCGTGTCTGAGTAATCTTCGAGGATTGTCAGATGGTACAATTTGTAGCAGCATTAGATGTTTCAGTAACTTTAAAACCAAAATTTTATCCTCCGGTAGCAAACAGCTACCGTATAAACCAGCTGCTAACGATTGAACTATAGTTTGTACAGAGTCTGGTAATAACTTATCCCCCTCGACCAAACACAACGCAAGTAGTTTCGGAGACTTTCTAAGAGCACCTAAGAATTCCCCGTACAACAAACACGTTTGATAACGTAAATACTTGTACACATCGATAAAGTTTGAATTTTCCAATGTATTTGCTCGTTGACAACAAGATGCCGGTGTACAGTATGGTTTAGACATTATCAGTTGATTGAGATTAACTCTTTGTTGCGCTGTGATCCATGCTTGTTGTGCCAAATTAGACGACGCATATAATACCTAAAAAACAATTCACTTAATTTTTTGTTTGTCTCATTGGACAAACGTCTTACTAGAAATTAATATGTTTTCAATAGTTACATACTTTCTCATTGAGTATTTGCAAATTTTGTTGCTCTGAAGTAACAAACAAGCGTTCCTGACGCAAATGATTGGCTAATTCGATTATATCCCATTGTAGCGTTCCTAGAGATTCTACACTGTTTGCCGAAGACATTACTACGCATACCCAGGATAACAACGAGCGTCGTGAAACAATTTTAAATTTCCTCTCTCCTTTGATCCTACGTACGTATATACTAATGTGTCAAATTTTCTTAAATACTTATGTATCAGTTGTTGCATCTTATCACACTGCGTTGTAGTTAATTTTATACAAGAACTATACCTGTGTACAATGATGATCAATACGATAACTTTTATTCTTCTTGTTTAAGTGAGATATTTAGAGAAGCTAGAAGGGAATAATCGATTGTTAGAAAATATTAGAGAAGAATTTCGAGTAATCACTTTGATTACAATTCTATTTCTCTTTAAACTGACGATAGCTTAAATCTTGTTTATTCGATTCAGTTATTTCTAAAATCGGTAGTTACGCGTTGCTCGCAGAATCACAGTTTTTTTACTGTTCTCCCTTTTATCTCGAAACAACATTCGCACCGACGCACAATCATTTTCCTCGCTAGGTTAGAATTTCCTTCGACAAATGGCTGTACTTGTCTGTACTTTAAATCGAAGTCGAAGTCGAAGTCGAAGTCGAAGTCGAAGTCGAAATCTTCGTATGACCGTTCAATTACTCGACGATAGTTAGAAAGTTGAATCAATGATCGATAAACTCATCAGAAGACGAATATCCTACGTTCAAAATAAAGCTTTGTTTGTTAACGTGTAAACAAGTTTGAGCAAAAATGACTGTTTCAGATGTGTATGTGTATAAATTTTTTTTTCGTTTAAATTACAAAATTTTTTTGCACAACATGAATTTAAAGTGCAAAAATTTTCAGTTTCATGTTTTTATAAATGCATTTCTTTCTCATCTCTCATTCGTTTTTCTTTTTGGATAGTTTTTCTTTCTCGTTCAAATTTTATCAACTTGAATTGAAATATAGATATAGGAATAGTAAAGTCACAAGTGATATGAAATGGAACATCATAATCTAATCTAAACACATACACGACGTATGTACATATATTGTTACGTAGATATTCGCGCATACGAATAACGTGAATGCATTTGTATATATATATATATATATATATATATATATAAGTACTGTTTTAAATACAGTTTTTAGGTTAATTATTTCTTTCTATTAAATATTTGTCTATTTACAGTTTCATTACTGTCGTCTATTAATATAGTTGTACACATATATGTATTATTTATACAGTAGAATATTGAAAATAACACTTGGACAAAAGTTTATTTGTATATTATTGTAAACAGGTTACAGATAATGAGAAGTTGAGAAAGTGATTGTTAATGACATCTTAAGAAGAATGACAGATATTATCTTAGAAATTAAGAAACTTGTCTCTGAATGTTGGACAAATATCTTTGCAGAAGTGTGCAATGCAGTAGTTTATATAGATCACTGTGCAATCGAATGTTTACATTGGCACACAGCTGGTAAAGGTTATTTAGCATTAAAAGATGCTGGAGCAGTTGCAGTTTATGAATTTGGCATGTATCATTTTCGAGTAAGTATTTATATATGCCTCGTATATAAAATTACAAAAAAGAAAAAAAAAAGATAAAGTTTCTTGAAAAAATTAAATGCAATTCTATTTTTAGTACGCAGAAGTGAAAAATACCAAAAAAGCTGTTATTATATCGACATCTGGCGATCCAGCATTTTATCAGCGTACAATTAAAATGATACTAGCAAAGAATATGTTTCAGAATTGTATCGTTTACTGTAGCGTGCCTTGTAGTACTATCAACAATATGGAAATATTACCAGTCGAAGAAAAATTAGACTATATTAAATTGAAGAAAGATATTAAGGTTTGGATGACTTCAGGAAATCTTTCTCAAGTTAGTTAATCCATTACTTATTTTGTCTTTAAATTTGTTTAAAATTTATTTCAGTTACAATCAAAACATATTTATTTTATAGGAACCTGCTGTTAATATCGTCTATGTACCAATTTTTATTGCACTTTTAAATAAGAACCTGTTTGTGACACCTCCTTTTGGAGATTTGATGCCACCTTTGGATATTAATATTTCAAAAGACACATTAGTTAAATTGAATCTTTTAGCATATTCATTTTACAACCTGTTTGATAGTATAGGAGTTAAATTAGATATTTATTCAATTGGAAAATTAAGCGATCTTCTTGCAGAAAATTTGGAAAATTATACATCTAGTGTTAATCATCGAAATGTAAGTAGTAGCAAGTAAAAAAAAAGTCCTTGTTTATTTGGAAAATAAATGAACACAAGTAAGTTAAACAATAAATTTTTACAGCATTTATCAGAAACTCCAGAAATAGGAGTTTCTCTTATTTTGATTGATAGAACATTAGACCTTTGTACACCTACTAGTAATAATACAGAATCTTTTCTTGCAAAAATACTGCGGACATTTCCTCATTTACCGCATCATGACAATGATGTAGCTGTTAATATATCGCCTGTATTCGGAACAGTAACAGTATGTATAAATAGCTTATTATTGGGTGATCCATATCATTTAAGCGGCATATTTAGTTTGTTAATTTATTTAGATATAAATGATAAATTACATTTCTCATGGTTTTTAAGGAAATATTAGAATCGTGTGAAACACCTGGCTGTTTAGCAAGTATAGCAGATACTATGATGGATCTTTTAATTTCACAAAAAGAAAAGAAGTTGCTAAGTACAGTTAATCAATTTTTAAACGATATGACTTTAATAAAAGATAGTCCAAAACTAAGAACACCAACGAGGATTTCTGGTCACAGTTTAGAAAAAGTTCTTAACAAAATTCAATCTATGAACAGCATTGATTCTACGATTGCTGATATGGAAAAACTTCAGGTAATTTTTTAATTTTTAATTTCTGTACTTTTATGTGAACAGTCGACACATATCTTACAGCTACCTTCTTTTTATTTTGAGATATAGTGCATTTTAGCAATAATCAAAGCATCTACGTCACAAAAAGCTGATCAGATTGAGCTACTTACTAGCTTAGAGAAATTAGCTCTGCAAAATCTTTCTGTTAGTCGAGAATCCTCGAGTATACTTGTACAGGTAATCATTTTTTCAATTTCATTTATTCTTCAATTCCTGTTATTTACTAATCATTTATTAAATATAAATCAAACAATTTTTCAGTTAAGTAATATTATACGAACGCGAGTTCACAGGGGACTTGATATCGAAAATTTGTTAGCATTACTAGTATATGTTTATGCACTTGCGGGAACGCAAATTCGGTTTTCTACGCAACAAGAACGTCGATTAGAAGAGTCAATTGCAGTTGCAATTTTTGAAGACCTCGAAACATTAAAAAAAAATTCATTGACAAATACAAAATCAGCTTATCAACGTAATTTATTGTTATTAGGTATGTACGTTAGATATATACATTGAGACGCCTGTCATTTTAAAATAGATGTTTAAAAATTATATTTGCCAATTATTTTTACGTTAGGAACGGACGATGTTGCAGCGCAAGAAGCATCATGCAAGATTGCAGCACGTATTCTCGATACTTTAAGATTAATCGCGGAACAACGCTTAACGCTGCAAGATTATAGGTAAAGTCTCTAAATAAAAACTTGTTCTCTTTGATTTAGTTTTTCATATATTAAATGCATTATTTTATCTATGCTGGCATTTTTTCCTCCAAATAGTTAACATTATTTATTTCAAGCAAAATTGTATGAATAAAGTAATAATTATTTGTAGATTTTGCATGTTGACATCAAGTTCTCAAGAGGTAACTCGGCATATTAGTATTTTAGAACAAATTACCAAGGATATATTTTGTGTAAACATAAGCAGAGAACTACGGGATCTTCATAAAAAGTCATCTTCATTTATTTCAGCTGGGTTTAAGTAAAACTTCTTCTTTTTAAACAATTCATATAATGAATTTTTTGAAAATATGACGTTAAATATTAAAAATTTATGAATCCTCTTTCATTGCAGTCTAATTTTAAGAGGCAAAACGAAACGTCATCCTCGAGATAATTCTTTTATTTTAATATACATCGTTGGAGGTATTACTGCGGAAGAGGCCAAAATAATTCAAGAAGTAATATCGGCAAATAATAACGAGAAATTGCCACGTATAACGTTAGCAGGATCTAGATTGTTAAAACCTTTAGATATAGTGGATAAAATATTCTTTTCTTAGTTATTTTCCTTTTTTACTGGAATTTATTTTTCATCCATCTTCCATCTTATACCATTGGATAAAATAGAATAATGTATTTTCCTAACAATTTGCGTCGTTTCTAATGTACATATAAAATTTTTCGAATCACATGTCTTACATAGGCGTATTCTATAATTTATATTATCCGTAAGTTTTTTCCCTTTGTTATCAATATTTTCATATAATTTAGTGTATATTGTTGCTACATTAAATTGAGCTGTATGCGTTCTGATAAGTTGTAACAAATTCTTCACGTATGCATTAATTGTGATGTGATTATCTTCACGATCTTGCCAATAATATGCCGTTATACTGTCAATAGCTAGAAGAGCAATTTTGGTATTTTCAATGAAGATATTATTTAATGTACGTAACGTTACAGCAAATTGTTCGCTGTCATAACAATTAATGACGTGCAAGTTACGCAAAGAATTTTTAATGACAGCTATTTTATCAAACTTTACGTCAACTGTATCAGTTGTAAATGATACCGTATTAACTGCATTTGCGATATTGCTCATCAATTCTACTAATTTTGATATTTGAAAATGATGATCGGTATTTATCAAAACAGCTGAAGCATTACAGCCTTTGATTTCATGACAATTCGGTAAGATACATTTTGCGAGCATTTGAGACAAAAGCAGAGTCTTACCGGATGACTTTACTCCACTAATTTCTATAATATCTGTGCACAGAGGGCCTTTGAAAAATAAGGTATCTTCTAGCCCACACAGACTTGATTTTTTATTCAATCTCCCAAGCAATTCTGTTCCAGATTCGATCTGCGACTGCATAGATTTTATTTCTAATTCCCTTTTTTATTTACAATATCATTCAAGTTGTTGCAATACTTTTACTCTACAATTAACCTAACTGTAAGAAGCACATTGAATATTATGTATACATATATTAGATATTGTTCAGTGTTATATTGGATTCAAAATGTAATTTATATTCAATAAAGACATAATATATGTTATTGAAAAAGGTGAATAAAAAATGTAAGTAGTATGTGAAAATAATAAAAACAATGCATTAAAAAAAAAAAAAGTAATATAAATGAACCTTCAGTTGAATGCAACATGAAGAAAACGGCGCATCTCTCCTGTAGCGAATGCAAGAAAAGATTTAACTGTAATTGATACCATGTTGTGAAATTTGTCACTGTAAGAAAGAGAATATTAGTATAGCCAATTCGACAAGTTAAATAAATGAATAATTTGCTAAAAAATCAGTTCAACAATTACAGTTTTCATTTGAACTAAGACTTCAGCAAATCAGACGGAGAATCAAGACCGATTGTCTATATGACGATTAATAAAAGCAAAAAAGTTCATGCTCAAGTTCATGTTCTGGTGTATTAGTATGTAGTATGACATGACGATTAACAACCGATCGATTGAATAAAAATTCACGTTCAAAAACAGGCGCAGAGCTTTCTACATATATTTACAAACAACTTTAATCTAAATTTCGTATGTAATTTATAAGAATTGATAATTACTCAGCAATTACTTGAACGATTAGTTCAACCTATTCAATAGAATTTGTAAATCTTTATTTTTCCATTATATGGATTCCTAAGTAGAATGGGAAGAAAGTTGAGGGCCCAATTCTAGAGACGCAATTAAAAACCTGACAAATAACTTCCCCTAATTGAATCTTTTTGCAAATGAAAATTTTCTGAAATACCAGCGCAACATTGATGCAAAGTGGTGGAAAAAACTTTTCAGAATAAAGTCGAAAAATGAATTTATCGATTTATAGACTGTACGTTCAATTCGTCCAAGTGAATTGACGCGATTCTCACAAACGATTCTTCTCTTGTACATTTATTATTCTGATTTGCTGTGTAATTAATCAATAAACCGTGTAAATAGGAGAAAATAATCCATTTTGAACGTGATGGCGCCACCTGTTTACAAGTGTCAGTACTAAAAATAGCGGTAACTTTAATACCGATGTTCGTCCACAAATGGCAGCACTGCACTACATGATCAACCAATCGTGAGCGTTCGATACTAGTGTCGTGTGTTTTTCGCGTATCATTAACGTGACGTCAATCTTGAAATACAAACATTTGCGCGCGGTCAACTTTGGTCAATTCTGGTCAACTCCCTTCTGCTATTAATAAATTACTGTTAAACATCCTGGTTGTTCTTTTCCCATCTTCCGTTGAACATTCGAACACGCAGGCGACTGAAAATCCCCACAAATAGATTATTTTACATTAATTGCTAATAAACGCTGATATTTTACATTAATTACGCAGTGGTTTCTTTCCTTTTTGACGAAAATTTGACAAGATTGAACATATTTTCATAGCACAGCTGCTGGTCTTTCCGTTCTTTACGAATTGAAAATAATTCTCACGTGATGTTTACGTGATTCAAAGAGGGCGCAAGAAACATTTTGATTTTTTTCGAACGCGAATTTTTGTTCGATGTCACATCTCTTCTATCCCTAGTTGATCAATGGTTTAGGTTCAAGTTTTACGAACCTAATGCAGAACATCGAGTGTTATGAACGCAATTTTGTTGTTTTTCGTTTTCGCCAGGTATATAAATGCTTTGGAAACTCTTCATTAATAAAGGAATGTTTTTATTTACGAAAGTATAACTGAAAAGAGACAAACACGAAAATTAAAGGTGAAGAACTGGAGAAAGAAGCACGAAAAAGAGCATATAGAATAATTTTACGATTCGAGACTTGGTAAATAGTGTGGTAGTCAACAATAAAAAATTACTCCTACTAGCGGTTATTTTAACGATTTCAAGAAAATGTAAAGACATCTTCAATAAACAATTTTGGATATGCTGAGTTCAAGATGCAGGTTTTCACACTGATTTTAAGTAAAGGAATTTGAACGAATTTATTCTTTTAACAAAGGAACTGGATTTTCACTTAGAGGATCGAATATTGAATGCGCTGAAAATTCTCAAAGTTTCTCGATACAATTTATTTTAATCTTCGCTCCTATATAATCCTCAATTTTTATTTGAAAGTTGGCGTATTCGCTGAAAGTTTCGTATAAAAATGGTACCACTTGGACCATCACCAGGTCATCAAACATCCGTCAATAACACTGCAACTGCTCCAGCTAGTGGCACTAAAAGTAGCTCTACATTGGCAAGTAAACTTATTAATTTGTACTTTATACTTTGCATTTTATAATATTTTCTGCTCTTCTTCATTTTCTCATTGCACAGTATTTTTATTAATATTTCTCTTCTTTTTTTTCTGAACAACATTATGAAAATTCCTTTACGCCTTTTGATTTTTGTAGAAACCAAACTATACTTTGAAGTACACGTTGGCAGGTCACACCAAAGCAGTTTCCTCTGTAAAGTTTAGTCCTAATGGGGAATGGCTAGCAAGCTCTTGTAAGTAGAAACATTTTTAATCTTACGTCCATCTTATAACTGTTGAGTTCATTGAAACGTGATTAATTTTTTGCCTGCAGCTGCGGATAAATTAATTAAGATATGGGGATCCTATGATGGAAAATTTGAGAAAACCATATCTGGCCATAAACTTGGTATTTCGGATGTAGCATGGTCTAGCGATAGTAGACTATTAGTATCTGCTTCTGACGATAAAACTTTAAAAATATGGGAATTAAGTTCTGTAAGTCCACTATTTTTATCTCAAGAATATACATTTAAGTTGAATTTAGATTACAAATTACGAAGTATTTTTTCTTATTTTTTTTTTTTTTTAAAGGCATATAAATATATGGTCTATATCGTAAACAATTTATAACTAAATTTAAATAATAATAATTTCATGCTATAGTTGTTTGATACAGTTTCTTTTATTTCCAGGGGAAGTGTTTAAAAACTTTAAAAGGTCATAGCAACTATGTTTTCTGTTGCAATTTTAATCCACAATCGAATTTAATAGTTTCTGGTTCTGTAAGTATTTTGATAGAAAAGTTCATTCATGTGAGAAAAACACGGTTTTTCGGAATAGCGTGCAAGCCTCTGAATTATATACATAAGTTTATTGGTGAACTTGCCATTACGTGGTAATAATGAAAATATTATACAAGTTATAATAATGAAACAGAAAAAGAGAAAAATTGATGATAGTGCTTGAATTAAATAAAAGAATTTTTAAAAAATGGCAATTTAATATCAAATTATAATTTTTTACAATATTTCTGAACTTGATCAAAAATAACTTTTGTATTTATGTGGACAGAGATTTGCACGTATAAGAATGGCAACGATATTATTAACGATATTGGATGGATATTCAATATTATTATTATTGTCGATATTATGTACATGATGATATTAATTATTACGAACAGTTTGATGAAAGTGTCCGGATATGGGATGTTAGAACTGGAAAATGTCTGAAAACGTTACCCGCTCATTCAGATCCTGTAAGTGCGGTTCATTTTAATAGGGACGGTTCATTAATTGTGTCTAGCAGTTACGATGGATTATGGTAAATGTGCATATTCCTTTATATATCAATATTTCTTTGTTTGAGAATAAATAAACGAATAGAAACAGTACTAATTGATGTGGCTGTTGTATAGTCGAATTTGGGACACCGCATCCGGCCAATGTCTGAAAACTTTGATCGACGATGACAATCCTCCTGTATCTTTTGTAAAATTTTCACCAAATGGAAAATATATTTTAGCGGCGACGTTAGACAATACGTTAAAACTTTGGGATTATAGCAAAGGAAAATGTCTGAAAACGTATACGGGTCATAAAAATGAAAAATATTGTATCTTTGCAAATTTTTCAGTTACTGGAGGAAAGGTAGGTTATACAATTATATGTTTGTACGTAATATTTATTCGATGTACATAGATAAATGAATCGTTTAACGGATTTCTATTGTCAATTAGTGGATTGTATCGGGTTCAGAAGATAATATGGTGTACATTTGGAATTTGCAGACTAAGGAGATTGTTCAAAAATTACAAGGTCATACAGGTATAACGGACGGATTATAATTTTGTATCATTATGGAAAAATATTAATGTGATGTGTAATGTACTAAACAATTTCTAATTTGCAGATGTTGTACTGTGTACGACGTGTCATCCAACCGATAATATTATAGCCTCAGCCGCCCTTGAAAACGATAAAACTATCAAATTATGGAAAAGTGACACATAGAATATACGATTTTATTAAAAATATTCTATTGAAACGCGTTTGTATTTTTTAGAAACGTCTTATCCGATTTTTTTCTTTACTTTTTAAAATTTTTATACTTGCTAAAAATTTTCAATCTTGATGAAATTGATAATTTTAATAGACAATTCGCTCGAATAGTTGTAGGAAGTAGAATTTGGTTTTATACAGTTAGGTATTAAGATTACCACTACCACTATAATTGAATAAGCGCAATAAATTTAAATTATTACGGATCGGTTTAGTAGGGAAGAAATTCGAACGTAAACAGCTTTTTGGCGAACAATTTTCTTACCATTTTTTATGTATAATCGATAACTTTACGTTTGTAACTATGTAATTTACTTGTAAAGCAAACATGTTTTCCTTTCTATTTATACGATAATAAAAAATAAAACAATGTGTATAATATTTTGAACGGAACGGAATAGCATCTTTAAATGTATTAAAAAGGAAAGAAAAAGGAGGAAGGATTATAAAAGAGAACCTTACAGCATAAATATGTTTATGTAGAGAAAGTGGCAGAATGAAAAAGGAAAAAAGAAAATATATATATACATGTATGTATGTATTTTTTCGTACCTGAGATTAAATGTGATAATTTGTACCTTTTTATTAGCAAATCAGGATGCAACGTAAATAAATATTACTGGAGCGAAGTATAAATTATAATATATTTCGTATTTTATTAAAGCACATATTTTTTTGAAACGTACAGTTGCGGAATAGCACGCGATACACTGATTGGATTTTTGTCCAACGAATAACTCGCAATTTACAGAGCTGGTTCACAGAGCAATTGGAATTATTTGTATTTATTTAATGATCGAGATAATGAAAGGAACTTACTGAGATGTACAAGAAGAGTTAATAACGTGGAGTGAGTGCGCGTAGACGTAGTACACGTTGTAAACAAAGAAAATAAAATTGAAAGTAAGATGAAATTTGACAATTCGAGGAAAACTGTTATATTTTTATGTAAAAGAGCGCATTTCCTTTCAATAGCGTAGCATTTTTCTAATCTTTTTAACCAAGTCTTCTCAAAACATCGCTTATGTACGTAGGTTCCGTTACCTCGTCCAGTAAGCCTGGAAAAAATACAATGACATTAATTTGTGATTATTCGATTAATTAGACGATAGATACGATAGATCTGATAACAACAGTAAATAAAAAAGTTCAAAAATCAAAAGAGGGAACAAGTCTTTTTTGTGTGGGAACAACTCTTTAGAAGAAAAATGTGGCGAGAAAATTTTTTACTCGTGAATTTTGACTTGTACTTCTACTTTTGTTTCTGTTTCTACTTACCGGCAACATCACAAAATTCCTCGAAAGACGTACACGGTAACAGCTCATCGCGGTATGTAGCTAATACACGTTCCGAGGCTTTTAACATGGCTTCGTCATTATGTCTGATATATTCGGCCAAAACCGATGGCCATTGGTTATCGGATAATACGTTAACTTTCTGCGATGAAACCAATAGAATGACAAAGGATTATCGAAAACTTTATATAGAAGAATATAACAAAGGAGTGTAAATTGAATAGCAAAGAGAAAGTGCGTACCTTGAAAAAATTAGCATAAATACAATCGACTAGACCAAAGAAGATTAAGGCGCTTTTATATACGGCATAATGCTTGACGGTAACATCGACGATAGTTTTTGTCGGACCCGATGGTGAAACGTATCGTTGATGAGCAAGAACAATTAGTCTATTCAAATGAACGATCCTGTACGTTTTCCAGCGAGCTGGCGTGTGAAGCAAAAGTGACATGGTACATTGGTAGAATGGTCCTTCTGCCTCGTAACAACTTTCAAGCCAGCTAGAATTTGGTTGCGTTTCCAAATATCCAATCAACGTTTTGTCCGCCCGAGCGTCTGCCAACGTACTAGAAATACACAGTTTGTTGGAATAAGGTATACATGTATACATAAACAACAGGCGCAAATGTGGCAACACGTTCTTCACAAGAAAGGGAAGAAAAATGAGTGGAGAAAAAAAAAAAAAAAAAAAAAAATAAAGAAGAGCAAATAAAAGTTAATAAGAGTAATAAAATTCGTCAACGTACGTGTTGATTACGTAAAGTGCCGTGTGAATTAAATAAGGGATCAAGTGCATGTTTGATTGTGGACCGCCTCCTCCACTATCTTCGTGGAAACTTTTCTCTTGAGCGAATCGTAGCAGCAGCAACTTTAAATCGTGAACGGTCGATGGATAAGATATGTCCCGATGACTGGTGTATTCTTGCAAATAGGTATTATGTCTCGCTAAACAACTAGCGAAAGCAGATTCCAATACTTGAGGACCCCACAGTGGCAAAAGTCCGTTGCACTTTGTGTTTGCATTTTGCAACGCTGCACTTTCCCACTCATCTCTGCCACGTGCCAGTCTCACCGCAGACATGTGACAGTCAACATGGACAACATTGAAGTGTGTAACGGTGCTGTACCCAACCGTCTTTCTTTGTTTCGTTTCGAACTCTTCGACGTTGCAACGTTTCGAAAAAGTGTAAATGGCCAAAACCTGGAAACCAAATAAGGGAATAACAACAAGCCACGAGTAGGTACGCGAGTTGATGAGTACGCGAACAGGCACGTGCAACGGTTAATGGGAAAAATTGAAGAAAGAACCGATCGAAGAAGAACGGCTTGTTAACGGCAAGTGGAGAAAGTAAGGGAACCAAGACGTACTGAAGGCGTACTCGCGTTTTTTAGTTTTACTTTATAGAGAGGTTTTACTTTACGACTTACCATGTTTGGCTTGAATTTATATCCCTCACGGCAGATTACACAGACCAATCCCGTTTCGTCTCCTAAATCTTCCATTTGTTGAAGGATCGCTCCGCTAGCGACCACTTGGCCCTTGTCGTTGGTTTGCATACCCAACGCGCCCAACTGTCGTTCTCGCATCGCCATTGCCAGTCGTTTCTTCTCGCTACGCGTGTGCTGTCGGGCCTTTTCGATCAGTTCGGCAACGCGTTTGTTCGTGCACAACGCTTCCAGCAAATTCTCTGCCAAAGATCCGACATGCTCGTCCGAAGACACTTGCTCCAATCTGTGAATGATGCTGATAGTAAATTGAGAGACTGCCAGCTGCGTTGGTTCGTGATCGGTGGCTAGGCCAGTCAAAAATCGCAAGATGTATTTGAGCGCCGGTTTCGATATATAGTCCTTCAGTTCGTCGCTGTCGGTTCGCAAGAGCGTAGGTTTGAGGCAAGGGGCGCGCACGGTTATATACTCGAAAGCATCTTTCACGATACCCATGCTTATGATGTAGTCTTTGAGAGTGTTGCCAATTGCATTTCGCTCGATGGCTTGTGTCAGAATGCAGAACAGCTCGAGCTTTTGCTCGTCCTCCGGCGTATGCTCGTGATCGAATTCGTAAAAGTCCAACACCGGTTTAAAGTAATCGCAAAGGAGAGACATTTTCTCACGATTTCCGTACGTGAGGGCGGCGAGTACGCGCGCAAGCTGAGGTAACACGTTGCTTTGTCTGACGGCGGTCGATTGGGCGCAAGAGAGAAGCGCTTTTATATGCTCAGGGCCGCTGGACGTCCGTGAAAAGGCTTCGAGGGTGGATAAGGAGGCATGCGTCAGGATGGTTTCCATGATCTCCAACAGTTGCTCGATAATTTTTGCCTGCCAGTTCTCCGACTCGGTTGCCAGGCAGCGTTGCAGAACGTCCAGGAACACCGTCACCGCTCCCAACTTGCTCAAAACCTCTTGATTCTTTTTCACTTTGACCGAGAGCCGGAACAGTTTCAGAAGGACTTGAAGCAACGGTCGAGCTCGGTTCACGTTTTGTATCGCCGCCAACCGATTCACCATTACCTGAAGACCACCGCAGTCCGCCAAAACGTTCGCCATTTTATAGACCTCTTCGTTGTTTATCTCTTGCTCGCTGTTGGCGTTTAAACTTTCAACAAACTCCTCGGTCGCGTCTCCGAGCAAACCGCGCATTCGGTACACCACGCGCATGGCATCGCACTCCCCACCCTCCGGCACCCAGATTTTCTTGTACACCTCCTTTACAGGCAAATCCAGGCTGATTATCTTGTTGTTAACCAAAAGCTCCATCCCGTTGTCATCCTCTAGAAGCGCGATCAGCTCACAATCCAGGCAGATTTTGTTCTTCACGTCTCTCATGAGCGGCCCTAAGCCCGGCTCCAAGCTGCTGTAAGGATTTCCCAGCATTCTACCTTGGAGGAAATCTTCTTGCTGCGAGTCCTTCTCCAGGGTCAGGTAAAATTCTCCGACGTCGTTCTCCTCCGGGTAAATGATGGAACAGAGCCTCTCAAAAATAAACACCGGCGTACGCACGTCCTCGACGCTGTACTTTTGCACAGTTTCCACGCAGATTGCCATGAAAGCTTTCGTCTCCTCCTCGGTCCCGGTGGTCATCTCTTCGAGAAGTTCCAACAGCTTCTTCTGCGTGTCGTCGATCAACCTTGTCCGTTGGACGACCAATCTCCTCAGAGAGAGGTAACCGTTAAGCACAGCGCCCACCAAACGGCTTTTGTACTGTTGCTTGATGTTCTCCTGTTCGAGGAACGTGGCCATCAGTTCGGTGAGCATTTTCAGCGAGTAGCCCTGCGCCAGATCGCTGGTCAACGTCGTTTCCTCCAGCCGATGTAGCTCCTCGATCTCTCTCGTTAAGAGGTCCGCGAGCAATGTCATGACGCCTCGTACCGCCAGAAACTGTTTCCACGGCGGCTGTCTGATCAAACTTTGGTACAGCGTCAGAAATTCCGTACTACTCTCGCCAGCTGTTCGCAATTCCTCCAGATAACACGTGAGCAACACGAGTACCTCCTTCTTCCGTTCCGTCCCCTGACAGAGACTCTCTATCATGTTGCAAGCAACTTGTCGCGCCAGTCGCGAACTCGGGTTGAACAACACCTCCTTTAACCAGGCGCCGTCGGCCAATTTCAACGGCTGGACACCTTGCACACCTCTCAGACACCGGTTGTACCATCTGTGGCCGTACTTCTCCATCAGGTAGAGCGCTCGGACCTCTTCCTTCTTCAAGGAAGGCCTGCCCGACGACTGTTGCTGCTCCATTCTCTTCGCGGCGGGCACGCGGCGGATCCACTCGGAGTACGAGTGTTTCGCGTCACCGTTCAACCATTTGTTCACGTCGATGGTGATACTCTCGGCTGGCTGAATGCTCGCCAGCGACTCGACGCCAGCGCCCCTGTCCTTGCTCTTCTTTGCCGAGACCGCCGGCTGCTGCTCCGGTTTCACCAGACCTTGCAGTATCTTCAAACACGGTAAAATGATGCTTTCCATCACCACGGGGCTCTTCGATTCTTTACACGCCATTAAGAACAACTGCATCACGCAGCGCAGCTTTTGCTCCCAACAAGTGTCCTCCTTTTGTATCAAGGCCGCCAGCAGCGCCATTTCGTGACGCACCGCCAACGACAAGTCCGACGTGACGACACGACCGCGAAGCGTCAGTGTGATTCGACCGGTCAACAGAGCGCAAAGTTCTTTGGTGGACTGCGCGTTGTCCCTGGTAACCAGGCACAGCAATTGCCGAACCTCTTCCTGCATCTGCACGGTACCCTTGCGTAAATTGTGCTCGACCAGCTCCTGTATCAATCCTTGTTTACACAGAACCTCTTTGGCTACCTGATTGGTAGCGAGAGCCCGCAGCAAGGTCAGGCAATGTTCCGTAGCCGCGGTCGCACACCCGTAACAACGACCTACCGTTTGCGGATTCACGTATCCGACGGCAGGTTGTTGCTGATGCGCCATCGTCGCCGTCGACTGTGGAACTTGGGCGTTTGCCAAAGATTCGTCATTGCCATTCGTATTGCTGCTCGTCGTCGTCGTCGTCGTGGCCGTCGTCGTGGCCGTCGTCGTAGCCGTCGTCGTGGCCGTCGTCGTGGCCGTGGTCGTCGCCGTCGCCGTCGCCGTCGCCGTCGCCGTCGCCGTCGCCGCCGCCGTCGCCATAGTCGTCGTTGTCGTTGTTGTCGCCGCCGTAGTGATGGTCGTGGCGGCGGTTGCCATCGTCGTTGCTGCCGTCGTTGTTGTCATCATCGTCATCGTCGTCATTGTCGTCGCGTCGTTGTTCGTCACAACTGTCGAAGAACAACTGGCGATAATCTGGTCTCGTTGCTGACGATCGTACGCCACGAGTTCTCGTCGACAAGCCAAGACTCTTTGTATGATTTTGCTCAGTTCTTCGAACGAAGTTTTACACTCGCCGCAATATCTCTGTGCAAGCAGCTGTATGGCTCTGTTCACCTGAGTGCTTCCGCTCGATACTTGGATGGCCGCTGCCGCTGCCGCACCGTCTTCCACCAAGCCGCGATCCAATCGATGTTCCGATATTTTAATCAGCAACATCTCCAACGTTGGCTTGTTCGAAATCAGAGTTTTGTACACTCTGTCCGCCTTCTCCAGCAGAGTGTTGATCGTCGCTACCGTTTTCTTTCGATCGTCGTCGCTTTCGATAGGATCCACGGCGCAACAAGGTCTTCCAGTGAGCGTGTAGTCAAACTTGGCATACTTGCAGAAACCACAGGCATGGCATAAAAACGGGTCCTTCTCGTCATAGTTGATCGCTCTGCATTTGTGACACTGGAATACGTTCTCCCCGCAATTGCCACAAACACCGGGATTTGCAGGCACGTTGGCCGAACATCGTGGACATTGCAAAGTCTCGGAAGAAGCTTGTATATCTTCGTAGAAATCCGCATACTCGATCATTAGATTGCACGCAACGATTGGCAACGGGAACTCCATCTTGATCTCCGTTTGTCCCTGAGCTAGCGTTATCTTCTTAGCTTTGTGCCACATGGCTGGCTTATTTTTCAGTTCGACTACAGCCTGGACCGATCGATTGTTGTAATATATGTTAATCGTACGCACCATTTTTGTCCTCTTCAGGTCGCCTATGCGCAGAGTAATGCGACTTATCGTGTAACTGCCGATCAATTTTACAATTTGCGTAGTCGTCGTGAATTTCGAGTCGACTTTGATCGAGGAAAGCTTGATCGTTGACATTGAAACTTCGGGATTGTTGCACACCAAGCAAGGCTCGCTTTCCAAGTAATACCCATCCAGTTCGACGAATTGTGCAAGATTTGCGTACAGATTTGCATTCGGGTGACGTGCCAGCAATTGATTTTGCGCGCGTAACACTGCAACCGCCTGTTCCATATACGTGTGCATCTTTCTACTAGCATGCTGAGTTTTTAGCGAAAAGTAACCAAGCAAGTCGACAAACTGCGCCGCTTTTCGACCATAAGCCGGCAACAAGGGCCACAAGCGCCACAGTAAGTCTAGTAGAACTTCTTGATCCGCCGGGCCACAATTTCTGCGGAAATTAGAAAAATTAGAAAAACGATCAGGATCGACTTGTCAAACTCAAGAAATCCTTCATAAAAGGAGGAAATTTTTTTTGTAAAAAATTTGAAAATTTAACAACAGAGAGGAGATGTAAATTTGCTCACTTGTAAATAGCCAGTATCAAAGAATGCGCTTGCCAACGGACATTCGTGTTGTTCGTCTCGAGTAAAAAGGTTTGAATAAATTTCGTCAACAGGCCTGGAGAAACTTGCTTCTGAATTTGTTCGACCAACGCCAAACATTGAGCTTCCTCGAACTTGGCCTCTGTATCCGAGTCTTCCGACTTTTCACGTTCCCGCCTTTCTTTCGAGCTTGTTACAGTCCCAGATTTCGATTCCTGGCAGAACAGAGGAACAACATTCCTTTTTTTTTTGTTCTTTTCCGCGATAACTCTTTTCTTGTTGTTTCCAAACAGAAAAAACTTACTTTCGTCTTGGTATCCTTTGTTTCTTTCGATTTGTTGCTCGAGCATATGGCGCACTGTAAGAGTTGCAACACCGTGGGACTAACGCCTTCGTCCAACAACGTCGATATGGTAAACAAATAAGAGAGCACCGTGTTCTGCTTTAAACAGAATCGCTGCCAATTTCCTGTGCGACTTGTAGCAATTTCTACACAGCATTTCAGGTGTTCGATCAAATCTACCAACGAATCGTACGGTAAATTGATGGAGTGTGGGCGTGTCTGAAGAGGATCAAATCCGCCAGCGGTACAGCATTGTTGAACCGACTAAAAAGTATATCGAATGCAACACGGGAGCTCGTGACAGCAGCACGCAACGCAACGCAACGCAACGCAACGCAACGCAACGCAACGCAACGCAACGCAACGCAACGCAACGCAACGCAACACAACACACCACACGTGATAAGAAATTGCAACAGTAAGAATCAACTTACTTGAACATGGGAGATCAGGGCATGCAAATCCCGCAGTTGTCTGTACTTTTCCTTATTACCGCAAATAAACAGCAGTAATTTGCGTACTTGTCTTCTAACGAGTGGCGTTTGGTAAGACATCATATACTCGCAGAGATAAAAGTACCAAGGTTGTTCGAAAGCTGACTGTGTCGAACTGCTTTCAGCGTATTTGTATACTTGATAGGGTAATCGCAACACCATTTCCGTCAGCAATTGTGGATAAGGTTCGAATATATCTCCAGCGTGTCCCTTGACATGTTGTCGCAAAAAAAGCGGCGACATGTCCGGCAGAGAAGTGGTGAGATGTTCTTTAAGCAATTGGCCACCAAGGATGGTATCGGCCTCTTCGGTCGACGTTCTACGAAAGAAAAAGAAAGTGTGAAACGGCTCGAATTCTTGCTGCCTGAATCGTTATTTTCACGTTTTTATACGTTTTTCTCTTATACATGCATCTCGTGGACGAACGTACGTTTTCCAATATTCTAACAACGCTTTCAACAACGTCGAGCAATAATCGATTACTCCAGCCTTGTTGAGTATCGCAGCTGCCATTTGAGAGATAAAATTTGAATTTTCCGCTTGCGTTTTCGCAGTGTGTTTCGAACGAGACATTAAAACACCTGTTGATTGAACAGAACAAGAATATATACATACACACACACACACACACACACACACACACACACATATATATATATAGCTTAAATTTATTGATAATATTTTTTCATCTTTAAATCACTCACTCAGCAATCGCATAATGACCAAATGAACTTCTCGCTTGTTGCTACGCTGCCATATGTTACTCGTGTCCGGTTTGTCCATTTCTAATTCCGTCACCAATATTCGAAGCAGTCGTTCGACACAAACTTTATCTTTCTCTTCTTGCCCGTCTAAATCGGCAGTTAACATCAGTAGCACCTAAAGGTATTGGACACACGTGTGTCCATTATGTTCATTATGTACGAAGACAAAGACCACACAACAACTCACTCCTCCTTCGTTTCGACAAGATGTACAAAAATGTAAACAAACCTGCATAAATGGAACAGTCAAGACACCAGGCACGTTCGTCAAATTTGGTACGAACCGCATGAGTTTATCCAGCAATAATAATCGTATCGTATGCAGTTTTGCAGTAGTTTCGCAGCTCGTGTCATTTTCCTGTTCCGCGACGTGTTCTTGTTCCGTACCTTCTTCTTGCTCGGTAACCTGCTCAAAAAAATGTCATTCTGTCATTACAACGGCAATCTAAAGTCCTCCTTGGTTTATTTTTGTTTATTTTTTACTGAACAGTAAAGAGCGTCGTTATAAAGAGAGGAAAGAAGAAAATGGGGAGAGTGCGAATTACTTACGGTGGACTTTCGTTATTTGTTACATTTCAATGTACGCGTTAAAAAATACAATCTGTAAAGCGTGTTCGGAAACGCGATGCGCGAGTACAAAGGTGTGAGTGTGTATATTGAACACTAAAACTGAGACTGAGACTAAAACTGGAACTGGGACTGGAACTAGAATCGAAACTAAAGGTAAATCAATCGTCTGTGTCATAGCGAGAGTCTACCGTGAAAAAAGAAGTTGCATGAGCAAACGAATATATATATATGTATATATGTATATTTGTATATATCGGAGGGAGGGGGAGGGAGGATGTGTGGCGGCGACTGTGAATGGACAAACGAGATGAATGAAACGTAAAGTGATACTTGGAAAAAGATCAGAGAAACAAATGTATGTCGTTCGTGTAATCACGACATAATCATAATCATAATCATAATGTACTGGACACAAAGTAACGGTAAAAAAAAAAAAAAATAACGCCAACGACGAACGCAGTGACGGAAGCACTTACGGTAAAAGCCGCGGGAACACCCACGGAATTAGTTTCGGAACGTTGCGCTTGGTTGACTCCAATTCCTCCAATCGGAGGTATAGAATCGGGACCATTGTCTCCGTACGCGGAGCTCCTTCCCGATACATTATGCTCCCCTGTCATGCTGTCTACAGCACTTCCTCCGCTCTCGCTCCCACCGCTCTCGCTACCCTTGCTACCACCACTACCACCCTAACATAAAATATATCCCAAACATTACACTACCATCCAACAAAGGATGCTCCGTAATCTCCCTCCCTCCGCCCCCCCCCGCCCCTCTCACTGTTTTCTCTTCTTCTTTGTATCGCTCATTACCAATAAACAAACAGCAACGAGAATAAATGGAAGGTAAGCACACGCGCAGCCCCGATTCGTTGACGGTCATTGCAAAAAATCAAAAGTGTAACTCACTTGTTCTGCCGGCGACGTCCGCAGCGTACTGCCGTCTGTGGCAGCAGTTGATCCCTCGTCGTCCGAGCCTCCAGCAGAAGCGGTCGTGTCTGAATAATGACCTCCACCTTCTTGACCCTAAGAACGGAAGAGAGCTCACTCTCAGTACGCTCAAAATTAGATTCAACTAAACTTACACCGAAAATCGTTTTTTTTTTTTTCTCAATCAAACGTATGGAAAGTAGTTTATTCGAAACTTCACTTTCACTCACCTGATTTGTATTTTGAACTTGGACCAAACCTTGCGCTGCCAGTGCTTGCAAGCTTTGCAATGCCGGTCCGTTTAAGTTTTGAAGGTTTTCCAATCCTTGCAAGTTCGACAGACTTTGTTGGAATCCTTGTCGCAGTACTTGCAAGTCGGCGTTTCCACTTTCGTGGTCTTGTAAACTAAGCGCGATTGCTAATTCTACCATCGTTTCGTCGTCGGTATCCGGCGGTACGTCCAACATCTGTGGAAAACTTCCTGACCCGAGCAACGTTTCCAAAGGATTTACCGCTCCCCTTGCTATCGGTCCGCTGCTGCTGCTGCTGCTGCTGGTGCCACCAGCACCGCTAGCGCTACCACCAGCTGAGTTTCTGCTTATACTAGCAGATACCGCACTCGTTGTAGGAGCAGTTGAACTTTGATTGCCATCCGTTGCCAGCATCACTGCCAGAGGATCGATCACTGACGAGCCAATCGCTTCCGCATCCAAATGTTCCGTATCCCGATCGATCCCGGTCGACACCGTTGACGTGGCTGTCGGCAATTCTCGATGTGACTGAGACACGGACGACGTTGTTGGCTTCTCTTCCGCGTCCACGGCCGTGCCTGCATGCAAATATAAAATAATCAAAACAACGTAATATTCACAAAACAACGTTGTTCACGATTGACAATTATTTGTTTTCTCACTCCCTTACCCGGTGTGCTACAATTAGGGGGACTTGGTATATAAACTCTTCTTCTTTTGTACCTCGGTCGAAGCACACGAATTATTGCCTGCTTAACGGTAAAGCTGATGGTCGTGTCAGATGACAGTAATAACTGTAAATATAGTTTAGCAGCCAAGGGAATATTTCTCTCCACATCACACGTCGTAAACGAGTGGATTATTTCAACAATCGCATGAATCGTTCCTTCGGCGTGGGTTAATCCTGGAACTACGACCGGTGCAAGAGCCATATTCTTCGGATAAGCCATGTGCAAAGACCACAACATTTCCATAAGTTGTACCACTAAATGTTGCTGATTTTCATCTGTACTCTTACGAGGCTGGCTAACATTTTGTCGATCCTTTTCAAAAATTGGTACTAAATTGACAAACAAAAGTTTCTTTTATCCATCAGATTTCTTTTATCGATTACCGCAGAAACCAAGAGATTTGGTAGCCATTTGCCTCTTGATCGATAATAGTAACTCGTTAATAATAACTCACCGTTGGTTTCGTCTATTGGTTTGTTTGTATATTGTTCGGTAAACTTGGCAAAATTTTGTGGTCGTGATATGGATATACTCCGAACTATAAGTACCAGTCTATAAAAGTTTTCTGCATCTATGTCACGAGCATCCTCGAGTTCTCTCATCGACTTCAACGAGTCCAGTACGTGTGACAATAGTACGTAATCCTAATAAATAATAACGACAATAATAATAAAAAGAACAACCAGAATGAAAAATCAGTTTCATTTACAGCGAAACTTACTTTATGAAGATGATACGCCTGTTTGGACGGGTGTAAAGCAGCTAGAAGTGCGGTTGTATGCACTTGTACGGGAGGAGGAGTCGGTAATATGAGTAATTGCGACGCTACCTCGATAGCTGTTGCTTTCAACGATAGCTTGTTCTCGTCGTTGGAGGGTACATTGAAAGATAATTCCAAAACTTCCAACATACCCGCGATCATCCTAAAATAAACATACTTGATATACAACGTAATTGCAGGAAGTGGTATCGTAGTGTATGTATGTATATGTATATGTATATATATGTATATATATACATATATATATATATATATATATATATATATATATAAATATAGTAGCACATGTACGTTAAGGGTTAGAGATTTTTTTTTTTCATCACTTTAATTAATCCGTAAATGATTGATTGTTTTAAATATTTCTTACCTATCGATATCAAGGGAATTGTCCTTTGTTGTGCTAAACCATTATGCAATGATAAAAGATTTCATTGTACTTTGAATTAACAACTGTACTATTATACTGTATGTATGCATATATTCACATGTTATTAATTATTATTGTTTAGATACCTATCGACAGAAGATAAAGAAGCAGGTGCAGATAGGGCACTATCTGTCTCACTGTTTATCGTGGTTAGTGGTGCAGACGTTGACTGACCTGTCGGGACATCCTCTATTTCTTCAGGCCAACCAAAGGCATCTTTCGTTTTACCATATCTAAACGTGATCAACGTCAATAAAATCAAAAAAAGAAAAGAAAGAGACCATCAACCGTATACCGTCAACTTGAAAACAATCGTACTGTCTTAATCATTCGTCACAACTAGCGCTTTGCCGTTACAACTCTTTACGTACATTTTAATGCAATCCACCATAATGACACCTTCGGGATCTTGAGACGGTCCGAACGTGATAGTTAATTTCTTGTCAGCTTGGAGACTTTCCTCTCGAGTCAAAGGTATGTCGAACCAACGACTTCTACTTACAGTTGTTCGAATACTTCTACCAAATACCTGGAAAACAGAACATCTCACACCCATGTCTGTACTTGCGTTTACAAGCAAAGTTGCAAAATTGAAGATCCATTTAGATTTACCTCGATGTAAACCGGCGCTCTTTGAACGTCCTGATTCCCGAGTAATACTCGAATCCCCGTTATGACCAAAACAGCGTCATTGTTGGTAACTTCAACAGTGAATCCCATTGTTTTCGTAGAAACAACGTACATTCCAGTTGTGTTCAGCCTATGCTTAATTTGGGCAACATTGTAAATTTGTAGCAAGTCGTTACCGCCAAATTCCACGTCGTTCATCACTTGACAATGTTCGAAAAAATCGATAGGGAAAGTAACGGATCCTGTTGGTTTCCCCGCCTTGATGGTTTTCTTTTTCCGCGCCGGTTTAATCGTCGCCATTATGCCTACCGGTTGAACAGCAGGAGACATCCAATAGCCAGTTTGTTCCATCCCAGCCATATAAATTCTCAAACTTCCATCTTCGCATAATAAAATCAACGTCGTTCGATGCTCGGCATTTGAACTTGAATGCCTTATGACAACCATATCCATTATCTTAGCTTTGGCAGGGATAGCTTTGATTTCTTGAATCATTATCGTATCAGGCTTGATCATCAATATTACAGGATTGTTACTCGTCTCCAAAATTGAACAGATCAGTCCAGGATGATTGGGCACTTCGCTCCATTGACACAATGGTTGGGGCTGATTGTTGTTTGATTTATTTCCGTTCGAACTTTTGTTACCAGTGAGATTAATTTGAAACACAGTAGTTATGTCAGTTTCCATGTATTTAAGTGGCGCAATGAAACTTTTGCCACACGCATAACTGAAGAAGAGTAATTGCAAAGCATGCGAATAATAAATCGACACGCCTCCACCACCAACTTGACCATTATCCCTTATTTCTGGATGATACACGTCGAGGGTATTCGTTACATAGAAAGGTCCGTATTTCGCCGAGCTTACCTCGTCCATTGCTTGGCCGTATATGTAACCGGCCGAGGATATTATCAACAAATAAAACACGCCATCCTCTGCATGCATAAACGTACAATCTCTTATCTTCCCGGTAGGTACTAGGAAATAATATTGGGGGCAAAGGGCATCCTTCGCAAGATCGTAAATCTTTACAAAATCCGCAGTGACCAGAGCTAGCTGAGTTTGTGATCCAGGCAGCCATATTGCTTTTATAATAAAGTTGCCGGTTTCTAATTGAGGATACAGAACCAAATGATCCGACACGGTACCAGATGTATTGAAAGTCAATACGTGACAATCCTTGAAACCACAAACTGCTAGGAAATCTTCGTTCCATTGATTCCCAGTTACAGACAGTACGGTGAAGGGTACCGGTGCAGAAGCAAGCCTCGTTAATGTTAATTTTCTCTTCGACGAATCAGGTTGTTTCAATAATGCGCCTAACTGTAACACCGTTATTTTTCCCTTTTCGTGCGAAACCGCTGTACAAAGAAACGAAAAATATCCACGTTACGCGTGCTGTTATTGCTATTTATTACAAATAAATTAATTAACTGCCAAGCAAATCAAATTAACCGGAGATACACGGAGAGAATTGAAACGAGACGCGACAACATTAACATAGTTGAAACATCGGTCGCTTACCCAGATGTTGCCTTTTACCATGGGGCGAGGATAAACAACACATTGCAACGCGACGTATCATATGCGCAGACAGCAACTGTCTAATAGTTTGTCCTTGATCTCCCGAGTAATTCATTCGAACATTTTCAAATGCTCCTTCCTGCGATCCCAGAGTGGGAAGCTGAAATTAATTCACAACATTAAACACAACAACGTAACACCTCTTGCTAATTTCATCTCGTTACCAATAACATTATTATTGACATTGTTGACATTACTGCAAACAAATTAATGAAACGATACGCACCATCAATTGATCTGTATATTCAAACTTTTTGTCCACCGTGTGTAACTGCTTAAGTGCCATCTGAGCGCGCGTGTGACAACCAATTACCGAGTTTTTTCTACACGATGCATCTACTGCCGGTACTAATGCACGAGTCAAATCTACCAACGACGATACCAAGCCGCTCTTCCAAAGATAACCTTGTATCCAATCCTTTGACGTTTCTGTTCCATAAAAAATGAAAACGAGAATTCAAAGTAAGTAAGTAAGTAAGTAAACTAGAGTTCTTCGATCCAACGATGGAACGAAAGATGGAACGAAATCGAAAGAGAATTACCCAGCTGTTTGGCCAAGTACGTATGCCTCTGTTTGTCACGCCCTTGTCTCTCTTGTTTGTCAGACAAGTACAAAGGGCTCGAAGTTCTTCGTCGTAAACTGCTCGTGAGAAGAAGGTCTCGATTCTCGACCGACGTACCAAGCGTATTTCCATAACTTGTATTGGCAATGCCAGCCGAACTGCTAGTCGATGCAGCTGTATTTCCGGAGCCAACGGCAGTTGTGTTTGTTTGGTGTTGTTCCGACGATTGAGGGCTCCGTTTCGTCAATGCTTGACAAAAACCGTCGTTCTTGGCACCGCAGTCGCAAAAGAAATTTCCATATTTCGCATACGTGACGTCGTGTCCACGATGACAAACGCGAGCACACACTGTGCAAACTCCAACTCCGTTTACCATGTTGCAGGTATGACAATGATACCAATGTTGATTCATAAATTCCTTTAGCGTGATAGTGAACGTGCATAATTTGTTACAAAGGCTATCATCGTCAGAATCGTCAGCAGCACTGTCTTCGTCTTCGTGTGGAATGTCATCGATCCAATCGCTATCGTTCACGTCGTTGACCGGAGTAGCACCTTCCCACGGTGGACTAGTTGCTCGATCTTGCGATTGTATCGACTGAGGACAAATCGCACTTACTACGTCTGCCACGTAGTTTAGTATACAACAGCCAGCTTCAACGAACGGCAACGGTTTATCCAAACTTTGGAGATCTTTGTTGATCAATTGTTCCTTGCTGCACATTTACAAATAAAACGATGAATAGAATGCGTTTGATTCGAACACGGATCTTTCGTATGTATGTAAATTAATGAACGTTATGTATTACCAAAGTTCGATCCATTCGATTCCGGCTTTAAACAGTAGAGTATGCCCTTTCTCGGAACCAGCATCGGCTAACGTCGACATAACATTCATTAAATCCGAGAATCCATTGCCCTCAACCGTCGGAGAAAGAATCTGATAAGCTAATGGTATAAGGGCTCGAAGAATCGTAACAGGTACACCTTGATCGACGCTGCTGTCCGAAGATTTACCAAACAAACGTTAAATTGTCAATTTACTCTTAACTTGAATCGGAACAAACAAAAGCCGTGACGAACGAAAAACGAACGAAAAATACCTTTTCTCTTTAACTATGTAATTTGTAAGCGCTCGCAAGAGTCGACTATTTTCATGCATCGAGTGTTGCTGTTGAAGCTGTTGTTGTTGCTGTTGTTGGTCGTCGGTGATACTCGTTGACTGATTATTGCTAGCTGAATCGTTTGATAACGAAATCAACCATCGATCCTGTTCGTTATTCGGCACATTACTGACCTCGTCCGACTTCTGGGCATCTTCAGTTGTACCAGCAACGGCAACCAGTCTATCGTTCCGCCGTTAAATAAACCAATTAATTTTAACTTTAACAACACTTGTTTAAAACAATAACTTGTTCTACTGAGAGTATTATACCTATACTTACGTATTTGCTGTCACTATCGTTGGGGTTTGTGCATTTGTCAAAGATGTATTTGGAGAGATATTCGTTGCTCCTAAAATAATTTGTTTCAGCCATACTTGCAACTTTTCCGGCTCTACGTGAGCCAAATTCGATACGGATCCACAAAGACGTTCCAACGACCCGTCGCTTCCTTTCTCAGCTGATTACAGAAACGAACATGAATAAATCATTATTTATGAATTGGGCTGCAAATAAACAAGAAAACTAAACAAGACAAAGAGCGATAAAACATTCATTACCTGTTTTAAATAACACGTTGAAAAATCTTAACACATGGGTGGCAAATTGTTGCGAGGATCGCGAAGATGTTACACACAACAATATAGAAACGAGAGATCGATTGGTGCTCGGTGCAAAAAACAGATCCAACGCCTTGCATCCGACTGGTTTTTCCAATAGTTGTTCCCAATATTTAATACATCGTTTCAAGATTTTTTCATCAACGGTAATACTGAAAAATAAATCATAAAATCATGGGAACGTTGTTACAGGAAATTATGCGCGTATAACAACATTAAAACTTACAAAATCGATCCATTTCTTATAAATTATTGATTGTTACGTACCTGACAGGTTCTTGGACATCGCTCGTATATTCAATTATCAAATTGTAGGTGCGATGCAATACGAAAAGATGTTCTCGTAGCTGACGTGCCTCGCTATCGCTATCACCTAGCAGTTTTGTCAATGCCTTGTTAGTCATATCTTGAAGATAATCTGTGCGAGCATCCATAGACAATGCAATAAGAATATCCAGCGCTTGATTATGAACATCCGTATTTTCTGGTGCTGTCGTAGGGCTGCAAACAAATTTTCTCGTTAGATTCTTCGGTAAACTGCAATACAGTGAAAAGGGATAAAAATAAAAATCGGATCACGATCCGACTTGTGACTTACGTGACGTACTCCACTATAAATGTAACTAAATTGTGCAACAATTTTTTCAATGACGGATTAATAGAAAACGTTGGATATTCAGAAAGTGAACTGATATGCTGACACACGGTAGCCAGAATGTAACTCTCTGCCGGTATAACGTCATTTGTGTAAGTATTCTGGATTATAGTGATTAACAGAAAAATAACGTACATTTATTAACAGCCTTTCAAAAAAATCCTAATCACAACGATATTAGACATTTACCCATGGAATGTGAACAACGCTGATAGACTTCCACTTATCTATGACTGATTTTACCGAATTCGGTAGAAACGTGATCAAAGACGCTTCGGTCGCCCAATTTGCGCCTGCCATTGCGATGATATCATCAAGTATACAATAATCTCTAGAACCGTATTTACCGTCTAATTCGAAAGATTCGAGCATCTCGTGCAATATATTTGATCGATACGAGAATAAAATCGATTCTGTCAATGAAAGGACGTGTGGTAGAATATTGATCATCATTTTATTTGCATTCGTAGTTCCGGATTCCGCACTTTGGCTGCTCCTGTACGAAAAATATACGGTTCAAATACAGTTAAATCAAATAAGGAAAAATCTATGATAAAAAAAAAAAAGAAAAAGTATTTACGACCAATTTTTTTCAAACTCACTTCGAACTCTCGATAGTTTCACTTTGACTCTTCGACAGACTTTCGTAGAAAAGAATTTGTAATTTTCCGATAACTGCAGCCAAAATACACAACGAACTGAGTTTGGGCAACGCGTTTTTCGGTATTATTTTATTGTTAAAGTTAGTTTCCGGTTTCAACGCCGTAATGCAGTTTTTTGCAACTGTGACATCGTATTTGAGAGAGTTTACCGTCGATGATACCGTTTTCAACAGATTTCTTGCATATTGCGCGTACATTCCTTGCCTGATTAAACAGTCCTGCGAGTAAAAATGACGACCATTTTATGAATTTAATCATGAATGTTCTAACAACATAGTAATCTCGGTTAATTGACTTAATCTTAATTTCAATCGATTGAAAATAGACATTACGTTCATCCAACTGGTGAAAGTTTTGCACGCGGCTCTGGGTCCCCAAATCAAAGAATACAACAACATTGGCCCAGCAGGGATTTCCTCACCAAGAGCCAATTTATCCATATACAGAGTAGACGGTGGTAACATTAGCAATAATCTGAGAAAAATTTGCATTTTACGACATACATATTTGAATCGAATACGATGGAGACTTACTTACCGCCAACATATGGAGAAACAATAACGAATTGCGCATAATCCTACGAAAGTGGGCGTTTTGTCTTTGCTATCAGCGCCAATCCTCTTTTGCATATCAGCTTGATTCAGAACATTTAAAATATCTATTAACGCATCGACCAAGAGTGGATACTTCATTTTATCTGGCGCACCCAGAATGAAATTGCAAGCCTACGACGATATACATAGAATTAACAATTACAACAGTACGAATACGATTAAAAATTTTGCGAAAAGTTGCTTTTTATTAATTTATTAATAAACCATGTACCAACCACTCCGTCCAATTTGGGAGTGTCCTGATTATTGAAATCTGTGGTGGAAAGATTATAAAACCGAGGTTTCATTGAAAATTCATCTTGATTATCAATTTTACGATAATTGTCTTCGATTACTGTCCATGGCGTAAAAATTCGAGCCGTTTGTTTATTACCATCTTTGACATCACAAACCAAACTCGTCGCAGAAAACAAATTCCATCGAACCTATATATTAATCATCCAAAATATACAATTGATAAATTACAGGTAAACTTATATACAAAAACCTCATATTTAATTCATGAAGAAAATGTACAAGATTTTTACTACCACTCAAACGTATCTTTCGATTTGGTGGCCCTGGTATCTTGTTCTGGTTCGTTACTTTCGCATTTCACGTATTCACATTATTCAACGTAGTAATATCAATAACGTGCAACGTTCTGTAATCCCGTTAAAAACGCGACGACACAAACGAAAATACATAAACTATATGATATAAATGAAGAATGAAGCGAGATGAGACGACGAGAGATGATAAAACGGGAAAAATATTAAATGCTTTTCGTAGTAACAATAATCGATTAATCGTCGGATATATCGTTTACTACTCACTTGTTCAAGTAACGCAGGTGGGGCGTCATAAAGATGTTTCATCATATATTCGAGCAACAACAATAATCGCGATAAATGCAGTAACTGAGAATCTTTCATTGGAGTTTTAACTGCCTCGCTGCAACGTACAGCGCCGCTGCCAGTTACAAGCAGCACCGATTTCTTTTGCATGAAATTAAGAGAGTGAAATAGAATCAAAACCAGTTGAGCGTGCTCCACGTTCAAATCTGCAAATATTAATATGAAAAATCAATATGTCGTACAAGGCAGAACATACGATTTGATTTCCTTTAATCGTTCGTTACAATCGAAATTCATGTTTTTCGACTAAGAAGGAATAAAACAGAAACGAATAAAATACGTAGCAGCAATTAAATTCAATTAGTAAATTGGTAAATTAGAATCAAATTCAAGTACCTTTAAATTACCTGCAAATTACCTGTATACATGTAAAAGCACACGTCTGCTTACCTTCGTTTTCTGCCTCAAACGTGGAAGGTGGATTGCACACGTTTTCAACTATAGTCGTGATCAAACGATGCCATATGCTTATACAGGCCGCTTCTTTCTCCGCTCGAGGCTTTAATAGGAGAACCTGTCGTTCGTATTGAAAATGACGAAATGAGATTAGAGACAGTTATAAAATTTCATGAAAGTATACGTTTTAAATATAATAAGGGCACACCTGTGCCAACACACTTAATGTTCGTGGATATACTTGAAGAGGCCAAGTACATGGAGTTGTACTTTCCGTTCCAGACCATGGATTCACACCTAAATGCTGAAGAAGGGTGTTTTGCAAACTTTCGCTCAATGTGTTTTGAACAAGTAGATTATGCGTGTAAAGACTCAAAGCTTGAGAAAATTCGGAATACATGGTGCCCAGTGTGGCACCGTAGAACACCGATATAGTACCTGAAATGAAATTCATATTTCGCAGCAATACTTGTTTCGTGGGTACACAAATCTTGCACAATTGTCAAACATACAAACCAACATACAAACACCTACCGGTCTCTGTCCTAGCAGTTTCATGGTCCAAATCTCTGATTATTGCTGCTAATATTACCATCTGTTGTTCGACCAAACCATTCACTACATATTCACGAACGTACAAACTTCTATTACCAATCAAATGTTGGTTCATAAATTGAAAAATTTTAGTGGCCAGTGATATATACTGTAAAAGAGAATGAAACTAATCACTCTAATATCTTTCACCGACGTTTGTAAAATGAAAGAACCAATTCACTTACTCCATGAGGTTCACGATTATCAGGAACGATAGTTGTCACAGTTCGTTCGGCGTTGGTTTCATTGTTAGATTCTTTAGTACCGTTCGCCGGCGATCCGTCGGACGGGGCGATTGTTTCCTCGAACCACAAGCCCAAAATAGGTTCGCTGTCCTCCTCTATCGACATAACAGTTTTTTCTGTATAGCGAGAAGACGCGTTTACACCGTTAATCTCCTTCTTGTGCGAGAACAATAACTTTGAAATTATTTACTTAAAATATGTATCACGTGAAATCGAACACACGATAACTATACACGTCCGCTAAATGTACACACGACACTATGCACAACTTTCTAATAACATGCAAAATAATTATTACAAAATAGAAAAATTTTAATTTTTTCTATACAGTACAACGAACAAACAGATATTTTCAAATATTCATAATTCGTTTTTCTTACGTTATTCGTTACAAAAAAAAAAAAAAAAAAAATAATTTCAATTTTATGCATTTTTTACCTTCGTCGGTAGAATTGTCTGAACAACTCAAGAGATCTTCATAGTAAGTCGTAGAGTCTGACTGACTCAAAGCGTCGCCTTCAAACGGATGTTTTTGTATTCTCTTCAAAGTACAAGCCTAAAACGTTAAACAGATTCGATCAACGTACGATCGTTAATAAAAAATACCGCATTGGTTAAATACGAAACATAAATGTGTGTAATTACTACAGACTGACCCTTCTGTAACTGATAGTGGCTAAGTAAAACAACAAGTGATTAAGTGGCACAGCTTGTAGAAAAGTAAATGCTCTTTGAAGCGCTGTAGCGGTGGATAGTATATCCAACGGAGCCGGTTCTGGCGGAGTCGAGGAATCAGCAATTGCTTCAATGGAAACATCTTCCAACAGAGCACTCATTAACGTGAGCGTATGAGAGGCTAAAGCAACTGAAAGTACTCCAAAACCTTGTTGACTGAAATCCACAGATTTCTAATTGCTTTCTGAACTTTAACGAATCATCAATATTAATTATTATAAAAATTATAAGTTTAACAACTTACATTTTCGTAAGGTTGACGCGAATTGTTCCATCACGCGCTTTACTAGGCGATTTGCCCTTTTCTTCTTTCCCCTTATCCGCTGCACTTAAACCACTCACGGTGAGTTGAGCTTGTAAACCAGCCACTAACAACCATACTCCGATCAATAAATGATTTTGAAGAATCTGTCACAAATAATCGTGTTTTGCATTGTTGCACGTACAAATCAATTTTTACATTAAATCAATTTTTATATTAACTCCTTACATGACCTCCGGCTCGTGTGCTGTTTTTAATTACGTTTGAAACTAGACCGAATATTTCAAGGCTTTTCTCAACAACGGTAATCGCCAAAGTGTCATATTCTTCTTCCGCAGTTTTAATACCCGAAGCGGTTTGCGTGCCAGCAGAGGTATTCGTGCTGCATTTCGGTGACACAGCATTTGTTATACCAACGATACTCGATGCAGTGGCGTACACGATGGAGCAATACAAACAAGACATTGTCAGTAGCGATAATTTTTCTAGCTTGCCTGGAGTTAGAGGTTCTAAAAAAGGCAATGATATTACGTTGTGAACCATATTAATGTCGTTTGACACAGAATGTAAATTATGACGTATAGCATGTGCGTCGGAGGCATTCACAGGCAAAGTGAAACTTTTTTTGTGCAAATATGACTGATATTTGCGAGTATAACACGACAAGTGAGGAAGATTCAAACACATATCTAACAGCGTGTCTCCCACATCCATATTTCGCAGAATATTTATATTATTTGTAACAAATGTTGTCTGCAAAATAAAAATTAAATTTTTAGAATAAACGTATCAACTATTTTAACGAAATTATAGACGCGGATATACAGTGAGTCGCAAGAATTTACTTAAATTATCATTTGTCAACAAAATTTATACGGGTTGAAACTAGAGTTAACGTAATATATATTTTCACTGGTAGTCACCTTAATAAAAATGTAACGCATTTAGTTACTTTAGTTACAAGAGGAATATACACATTTTCACAACTCACTGTATACACTATGTAAACAATGTAAATTTTTGTAAGAAAAACCTTTATGTCTGAGTGAATTTCACTGACAACACTGTCATTCATTGTTTTAGCCTCGTTGGAATTTTCAACAACGGGCATCGGCATCGTAGAACCTTGCAACGGCATAGTTAGTTGTTCTAAAATGCTACCAGATAAATCACACTGTATTCGTTCAGAATCTTTACACGATTGAGAGGTATCTTTCTCAGCTTCGGGGGATAGCTGCGATTTAATGTCATGCGGTATGTTGGAACTTTTTATCATAGCAATCAAGGCTGCTTCTTCGGTGGATGAAAGTAAAGATTGTCCAGTACAAAGGGCAAGTATCGGAAGTAACAGCTGTTTCGTACTTAAAACAGTAGAAGTTCCATTTCCTAACTGTTCTTGATGCTGAGACAACTTATCCATGAGCCTAAGAAGCAATATTCTACATGCTTGACAAACTATGGATATTTGACTTTTAGAAACTGGAAAATCACAAAGAATTAAGTAAGATTCGTTGGAAAACGTATCCATTGTTTCCTACAATGACAAGACAAAAATTTAAAACTTACACGTACTGATGCAACTACAGAAATAATCTGCAGCAAGCACTGCCACAGATGTATAAAAGGTTTCATAAAGTTCTCCCTTAGAGAGGAAGTCATATTCACTAAAAATTATAATAAAAATAAATATAATTATATTACGCGCAATAAACGATTCAAATTAAAAATCATCTCTTGTCACTGCAACATATGATTCTCTCTCTCTCTCTCTCTCTCTCTCTCTCTCTCTCTCTCTCTCTCTCTCTCTCTCTCTCTCTCTCTCTTTCATACACGCACACACATATAATCGCACACACTTCTGAGTTTACCATCGAAATAATTTTTGCATTTAAATCACTTTAAACAAACAATGTTTCAAGTCTTACCGTATAACAATGCTCTTCGCCAATTCCAAGATATCATTTTTATCAAATGAACCTTGTGATATTGCCAATAATGGTTTCGTTACTGCTGACCATGTATAGCTACCACGAATCTTGGTCGCCATTTTCGAAACTGTTCGACTTTGTTCGAACCTATCCTTTCTTTCCCTCAGCAGTACTTTAACTATATACGTTTACATATTTATACGTATACCTGTAATATATATTTTACGTATTACGCCTCTTTGTCCCTGCTGGATATTTTTTCTTCCTTCTTCTTTCTGTGCTTATCCTTCTCCGATTTTTCAATATACGACTTACACTTGTGCAATTTTTAAACTGCACATACATTTATGTAGAATTTGTGTAAGTTTTCATATACTCACGCGCATACATATACACATGCATATACGATGTATTTACTGTAAAAAAAAAAAAAAAGGAAAAGAAAAAAAAGAAGACAAAAAAAGATCTGAATATTTATTTAAAAACAAACGAAGTCGAGGGAAATGCTCGATTTCGTATATATGCATATAATTTGTTTCTAACATCTTCTTTTGGAAACTTTTAAATACCGTTCATATTCTTGCACGTACATGTATACGAACTTAATGAATTGCGTATTGGACTTGAGATTCTCACAAGGATCTAGATATATGCAACACACTGACTAAGGTCAATGTGTTGTATAACAATACTTCACAGGTATTTAAATAGAAAAATTTTATATTATAGAAAATGGTACTTTGAAATGTTATCAATTATAATGAGATACGATTGTGATATGCGTACACATGTTGCAAACGTGTAACAAAAAATTAGTATAAATGGCAACTTTAATCATATAAGAAATGACGAAAATAGTGTCACTGAATTTTAAGATTTATCAACATAACGATAATCAACTATTTAAATGTTTTTGTAATTTTTGTAAAATACATACATACGTAGTAAATATAGTGAATATCTTGCAATTTTGTACATATACGTATATATATTTTCAGATTTGTTTCAAACAACTTCATCAATATAATTGCTCAATTTCGTATGCCTGTTATATATTTACTTGTGTCACGTTGATTGAAACCTAATTTAGTAGTCAATGATTTTCGAGATTTCAGAAAATTTTATTACTGACAAAAGTAATAAAAACTGATATTGCATTACAAGAATCATTTGCGTAAAAAAGAAACAAAATTGTTACAAGTATTTCAAGGGGTTATTGCACGATGTATTTCTGTAAAAAGTATATTTATTCAGCATAATAACAATAAATGGGTACAATCAATTTATTTATACTAATTGTAAGAAGTAGATTTTAACTTATTACTAGTTTAAATTTTTGCAAATTATATATATATATATATATATGTATGTGTGTATGTATAAGCACTATGTATTATTTTGCTTAAACGATATTTATTTTTTCTTTTTTCAAAATTTCATGGGTATTGCGTTGCAAACGAAAAGTAAAATAAGATCAAGCTCGTTGTTATTAACTTTAGCACTGTTGACAGAAAAGAAATGGTGAATAGTGATAAACTAAGGCATAGATATCCATTGAGGTATTTATAAAGAAGGCTGTATGTTTACCAATTTAAAATGGAAATATTTTAAATTTCAAGTCTTCTGTTTTGAAGTTCAAAATTTATTTCATTTGCTCTAAAGTCTTAATTAATTTTATGATTTTATCACATTCTTCTATCAACACACAGTACATTTTTAACTGTCCAAATGCAATCAAGAGATTAAAAAATTTCACATATACACGCGCATAGGCATAAATTAACATATTATCACACTTTTTTTAAGTTTAAGTAAGCGATCAATTTAAATTACGTTTACCCAGGCGATCATTTATTCATTTGTTATTTTTAACAACAATTGTCATGTTTATAAAGAATAATTAGAAGGGCAAACAACAAATCACGAACGCACAACAAATCATTATTCGTCCTCGTATTAAAATTTTACAAATACGAAGAATAGCAGAATATCAAAGTTCTATTGATACTATTACTATTATCGCAGTAAGCGTTATGAGAGATATTCTCACGTTGTTACCTGTGTTAATCAAAGCTTTGAATCAACAACTCTTAATCAAAATTTTTTTTGACAATGTTTGATGTCCATGTATATCGATGTTATTCGCTATTAAAACGAGAAATTCGGAGCTACGTTGATAAATGTATGTAAATGTAGCAAGTTAACGTTTGCTTCTAACTTGAAATCGCCTTAGTCACGAACGAAATTAAAATCATTTCATAAAATCTTTGATCGACAATTTAACAATTTATTATTTACCAAAATCTGAAACCTACTGGCAGTATTATTGGAAGTACATCGATTGAAAGAAGCTATGTCTGTTCTACTGATATTTTCTTTATTTTAGTATTCGTTAATATACTAGTCATTGAGCTGCTCGGTCATAGGAAACTATTTTCGATTCACAATATTGCTTTCTCACGTTACTAGTAAATAATGTACTATTATTATTGTACTGACAAGAGATTGAAAATATGAAACAAAAGCAATTGGAAAAGAAAAACAATATTTTTTGACAAATTTATGACGTTATTCGCTATATAACTTTTAAGTGCAAACTGTAATCTTGTTAATGTATTTGAATACTATTATTTTATTTGACAACTACTTTCGTTTCGTCAATCAGTGAAAAAAATAAAAATATCAAATTAGTTGTAAGATTTGAAAAGTTGAGAAAAGAATTTTAACGATTTAACGTTGATTTCCCTTTCTTTTCGGTTTGCAAAGTTCTATGTACCATGTATTTATTTGCATTGCAAACATGATAAAATAATTTCAAGACGCCTAAAATAGCTTATTCTTTCTTTCGTGTATCTTTAATAAAATGATAGTATATGTATATCATTTTTATATTGAAATATTGAATCACGCAATTAGGCATGTTTCTCCTTCCATTGTGTATATTCATAGTTGGATAAAAACTCCACCAATATACATCAATTAAAGAGACATATTTATCATAAACATATTTTTCCACAATCTGTAAGATCATCTGACTGTGCTATTTATAGTCAAGTCAATTTTTTTTATTGTTCTACGCTTTTAAAAAATTTTAAATGAACGTGAAGTCAAACGTTTGAAAAATCTATCAGTAAAAATAAAAATTTTCTAGAAGGAACAATTATTTCCGCAATTTAAATATTTCTACAATTTTGCAACAAAAAATATCATCCGATATTAGACGCTAACGTTCACTTTCAAGCTAACTCAAAGAGATTCGATGAATTTATAGTAAACGCTGAGAATCGATGCGTACGATAAATCTTTCATCAACGCACAATACAATATAACTGTAAAGAATTTATATCAGATCTGTCCGCAATTTGTACCTGATTAGGCCTGATTTACAAAATAAAATTTACTCCTTTTTCCAAGCGCGTGTATATACGTACTATGTATACTGTAGAAAGAAAAATAATCAAAGAATATAGAAATTGATCGTATGGAAAAAAGAGTACTTCGAAAGTTAATCGTGTTAAATAAAGTTGAATATTTTAATATCGATGATAACTTTTGTTGTTGTTGTTGTTGTTGTAAATAATTACATTGTAAATAAATAAGCATTATCGAAGTAGGAAATTGTTGTACGCATTAAATTGCAGTGACCAAGCTTTTCTCACTTTCATCTCGTCAAGTATTAGGTGATTGCAATTTTTTTTTAGAACATTTTTACATCTTAACACGTTGTATATATGTACGTGTATCTCCCACGTATGCCACGATTTTTCACGTACTTCTGACGACATTTTCACAAAAGAACGTTTCAACAAAAGTTAATCAGTTTGTAATCAAATCAAAATTCATTTTGTAATACATGAAATTTCAAAAAAAAATTTTTTCCACTAAAAAGTCAAGATCATTTTGACCTTTCTAAACGATACTACGTATCTCTGATTTCATAGCGTTGTAACCTTGTATAAAAACGAACTCAACGCTCTATATACGAAGTAAACAGTGAAATAAACTTGTACATCGTATATTTACAATCATAGAAACGTCGAGTGCATCAAAGGAAACATTATCATATTAAATGTAACTTGCGAAGCGTGTCTACGATAATGCTTCCCTTCGTTTATTCTACGTTTCTACATTCAAAGTCATTTCAACGTCATGATACAGTAGGTTGTTAAATTTGTTTCACATTATAATATAGTATAACGTAATATACAATATGTGTCAATTAAAAAAGTTAAACTGCCCTTCACTTTGTATTGGAAAAAAACATTTTTAGAAATTTTGAGTAGCCGACTGAAAAGTGAAGTTGATCAACGTATTTCTTTGTCGGAACATCAGACGTGTTTGAAAAATCGTAGTGATAGTTACGAGAGGTACACTGTACATGTGTATATAAATAACATATATATTCATATACTATTGTCGCGAAGAGAAAAAGCTCTTGAATCGAACGTACAAATTTAACGAGCAGTACGCAAGAGCGTGTAGACGATACTACACGATTTTAATACATATCTTGTATTCTATTCTGTAATTTGTACTCTATCCAACTTGCAACCTAAAGTTTTCGGTATCTCGTCTGTTATTTATCGCTGCTTGTACAAGCCACAGATGAATCGCTGCAAGCGAATAATATATTATTTCTTCAGTATATATATATTACAAATAGGCAACATAATCATGGTAAGTAGTATGCTTTACCTGACAAGAAATAGATCATTATGATATTCATAATGTATAAAAAATCTTAAACTCTGAATGTGAAATCTTTGTATACTGCTCGTAAGAGTATAACATACAACATATCGTTTTCGTTTGCTTCCCTTTTTCTCTCAAGTTCTTTTAGTCCATCAATTTCTATATGAATTATACAATTGTGCGAAAATTACCCGAAAGTGCCCGTATATATATATGCCCGTTCTACGAGATTTGCACGCTAATCTTAAAATGAAAATTTATTCTATTTCTTCTCGTTGTTTTCATCTTGCTTTTCTTCGTCGTCAGCAAAAGACAGACAACGACAAACAAAATATAAATGAATACAATTCAGTACAATTGTCCGTTAATTTGCATTCACAAATATAAATTGTCGTATATATCGCAGGCATTTCGTACATATCAGTTCTTTTTCATTTGACTTATCACCGTGTTATACAGTATATGTGTTTTCATCTTTTTAGTTTTTAATCGGAAATTAGACGAAACAACAAAGACAAAACAAATGATGAAAGAAATCGTCGAATTTAATCAATGCTTATCCCATCCACGCGTGCAAACGCAGAAGAGGCAATTCGGTCGTCTATATTATTGCGTGGAACTGACGGAAGATCGATCACTATCTGTTGATGCTATATCCGAAAGCGGTAGAGTGGACGTTGCTAGCGGTGGCGAATCAGACGCAATATAATGTTCACGAAAGACTTTTATAGATGGTTGCCGTTGAGACGATAACGTAATATTTACATTTTCGGGTAAAGGAGGTAACACGTTATTTTGGAATTGTCCGGATATATTACCAACAGGCTGATAGTTAGCCACTACAATGATTTTTCCGCTTCTACTGCGTGCTTTTCCAACCCCGAAATAACGACTACTTGCCCAAATTAGTTGCGTAAAATGACCTGTTGTAAATATGATACAAATGATATGACGTAACAAACAATTAATTGATCAAGATGATCATGTCTATATAATTTATAACATCGTATCTCACTGCTTTTAAAAAAATACCTGCGTTTACATTAGCATGGAGGATATCCGGTTCTTTTAAAAAATCATATTGCTTCACAGCTGAATACCAATACGACGCAACATCTTGTCCAGTTACGTCAGTTGGAATAGCACTACCAGGTCGACAATAAAGATTTTGTCCCACCTCTCGATCGTTTCTATAGTAAAACGTATTAGTATGCGCTAAATGATTAGCCCATGTTTGCGCGTACTCACACAACTGCAAAAGAAACAATCGATTTATTCAGTGTATAATACACGTATGTATAAATACACGTTTATTTACACGTTTATACAGTATTTTACGTTTTACGTATACACGCGTAACTACGAGTATCACTTCCTCTCTTCCGTTCTGTGTCTTTTCCGTATATCTTTGTTCTTTGTTCTTGTTCATCTCTCTTTCGTAATAATAGCAAACAACTTTTTCTTCTTAATCTATCGAAAGAACATTACTTATCCTTACCTGTGGTGACATCGTTAACGGCGGTGCATTGTGTCTTTGTCGATAAACATTGTGCCAGCATAAACATTCAGTTATAAATTCACTATCTCGCCAGTCGGTCTCCAAATCGTTACTGTCATGTGCGATACTCATCGGCCTGTTACTCAGGATCTACGTCGTATCGACAAAAAAAAAAAAAAAGAAAAAGAGCAGGGGCAGTAAAAATTTGACAAAACTAACTACACGTTCGTCTCGTTCTTGGCTAGTGTCCTAAGCGTTTGATCTAGATCGTCGAAATATTCTATCTTGTCTCACCTTTTTTAACAGCTTCGGTCGATTGTCCAACTGATGGATTTGATCGTTATTCAAAACCGAAGATACAGAAGTCGATCCGCAGGTATCTGAAATTCGATTTGCTTTGTACAATTTCGATTGTTCCACTCTTTTTCGAAGATTTTCTAACGCTTTGGCCTCTTCCCTTTTTCTAGAAGGAGGCCAATTTGCGTTCGAGGTATGAATCATACTGATGCCAACAGTATCCTAAAACGTAAAATAGCCATTAGTTTTTGAATCTTAGATATTACGTATAATTCTTTCGTTCTCTTTGATCATTTCCTTTTCTTTCCTTTCGTGTCGTATCATATCAACACACAACTTTGAATTATTGGTCAAGCGCAAGATACAATCAGAATATACGCACCGCACTGCTGAATATGTTTTTCTTGAAAATTTTCTTTGTATTTCTTAGGATATCCTATATATGTAAGTACGCAAAAGACGATGTTGAAAATTTTTAACTTTGTCAGATTGTTTTATCTTTTCTTTTTCTTGCGTTAAATGAAATAATTTGAAAAAAAAATTGAGCAAACTACGCATATATTTTTAATAAATTCAAGGAATGCTCCGATTAAATATCATTCGACAATGTATCAATCATTTTTCATCAAACGTCGAAAATGGAAAAATTTATTTGTCGTATCTTCCGTATTCGATGTTAATCGAATTTTGTACACTTTGTACATTTGCATATTTTGTACACAGAGTAGCAAACGAAGAAAAAAAAAAAAAAAAAAGACAGAAACGAAATACACTACCTTTTGATGATTACCATTTGCAAGATTAAAATCTGCCAAATGAGCCGTTTGACTAAGTAGACGACGACTAGCAGGACATCGATTGCGATTTATTATCTCTTTTTGAATAGCGTATTCAATGAAATAACTTTCAATTTCCATGTTATCGCGGTTGGATGGCGATAGAAGTTCCGTAGTTTCTTCCGCAGTATCAAAAGTACGATTCACTTCACGCAATTCCATAATGAATTAACTCTCAGATCTCCTGCAACCAACTGCAACGTTATCCTTTTGTGCTTTATCGTAATCCGTTAACTCACCTATCCGCGATTACTAATTGTCTATCGTTGACTGCTAAGCTACCACTTTCACCTCGATGCGCTTGATTCATCAGAATGTTCTCTACCCCTTCCTTCTTTCCTTTTTTCTTCCTTTCCTTCACTCGTTTCACGTACTTTTGCGTCGTCGAGTTCTTGTCTGATTTTACCTACTCATGCGCATCTTCAACTTAACTGCATATGTATATGAACACATTTCCGCATTGTTCCACATATAGGGTGGGTGGCTTTTTACTACCAACCAAAAGTCAAGTATGCGATACGCATGCACGCTGTCACAACACGATTACATATTTCTCTATATTCTTTAATATTATTCTATTCATTCACAGTTTCAGTCGGTAATAATAATTTCCATATTTGTTAAGTTTTGAACACAACAACATAAATTATAGATGGAGCGTCAGAAATGTTTTTTTTTTATAAATTATATTTTCGTACAATCGAATTTGTTTCATAATTTTTCGTATTCGATAATAGACAAATACTCATATATGTTTTTATTTCAATGGCGGCACGTTGAGACAATTAAATTATTTTACATTATTCGAAATCCTCACTCGATCAAATTTTATGATACGAAAAAGTTTAAACGGATGTATGCGATACATATAGGTAAAAAATCTTTGTAATAATCAAGCAGGTTAGATTGGTATGTGCGATCATATTGTAAATAAAAAGATCAACAAAGTATTAAAATTACAAGATCTATTTTTTTATTCATTTTATTCAATGCACAATGATGCCGACCTAATAAAGGTGAAGTTTTCTTCCATTTATTTTGTATCTTTTATTTCTTTCACATCGCTGATACAAAAGGGAATCCTGCTTCTAGATGAATCAAATATGAGAGATTTGCAGTGATACTACGTTATCTTGATTTTATTCATTTTTTCATCACATTATCAACTTGTACAATGTTGTCCCCCAGTATCAAACATTTTATTGCCTACTAATATTTTACTTCACAGTATTCTATTTTTTAAAGAATTTTTTAAAGAAAAGTAATCATTACGACATCATACAAGTTAATTTATGTACCAAAATTAATTTGATACATAAAATATCTAATACGTTCTATAAATTATTTAGAATCGTTCTATAAATAATCTATCAAGTTACTAAATGAAAAGTATATTGTATATAAGTTGCCTCTGAAATTGTAAAAAATATATAATCAATATCACATTATAATTAACATTATACGATTGAAATATATAATTGAAATATCCCTTGAAATGATAAACACGTTCAATTTTATTTTTATCGATACATATAAATACAATTATGAATTATCACACATACAACGATAATTAAAAAGTATAACAGATTCACTTTGGATCGAGTATAAATTATTTGAAATGCTTTATCATCAACTAATTACCAGTCAATTATGCATAGAAACGCATTTAGTTACAGAAAGAATTATAGATTTTTTGCATCAATGTTAAAAAAATTAAAGCTAATGGTTTGTAATTCCAACAAGCATCAGTTTCTAATCTAAATGAAATTTCAAAAGAAAAAGTGGCAAATGAGACACTAAATATAAAACTTTAGTTTCCGGTAGTTTCTGAGATATTAATTTTATATTTTGTCCTCCTTTTCTTCATCCCTACTAAATTTTTTTCTTTAAATTCTTTCTCCTTTAGCAGACTTCCCGGATCTTGGCCTTTTGATTCAGATTTCGTTGTTTTTCGTCACTTCCTTCAACGTTATTTAATTTTAATTTAGTTGAACTTGTACGGATATCTATTTTTGCGTTATCAGTTTTATCGTTCCTCACATTTCTTTACATCATTTAAGATTCAAAATTGTTTCTTTCATATAAATTTCTTTTATGTATATATATATATATATATATATATATATATATATATATATATACATATTGTTATTATTATCTCTTTTCCGTGTTTCTAAATTGCGAGTTGATTTGATTTGAGAAATTTATCACAAATGGATGTTAATATCATTTTATGCTTACGTGTCATCGTACGTTCGTATTCATTTTTTCTTTTTCTTTTGAGTATTTTCCACTTTAACACTGAAATTAAAAATTTATATTTTGGTTATTTTTGTATTTGTATTTAATCTGAATTAAAAATATGGAAAATTGTAAATTTAATAAATTTTTCACCTTCACACACAGGTAAGAAATGGGAAATAATTATGAACAATCAATATTGAAAACCTTATTAGGTAAAAAAAGTGTGCCTATCTATAGTGTCTCCATCTTACGGAAATTATTTCGTCACACCAAATTATTTTCCAGCGGGATATTCCAAACGACAGTAAACTATCATTATAGCAGTTTTATAAATAATTGTATAATTTTACTATTTTATAACGCCCAAACTTTCATAAATATAGTAATTGATTTCAAACTTTTGTTCCTAGTAATTAAACCAAGTGCTTAAAAGATATGGATACTCTGGTCAAAAGTAATATTAACCTCTGTTCGGACAGAAACATAGTTATCTACTTAATTCAATTATCATTTAAATTGTAGAATATATTTTGATAATGATATTATTAGTAGTTACCTTCATCTGTTTGTTTATATTAACTTTTTTTTTAAACCAAATAAAGTCAAGTATAAACATGAGAACCTCTGCGGAAATTTGTTTTCAAAAATCTTAGAGTTGTGGTACCACTTCTAGCATTCTAGGTTTACTTCAGGGAGGATACTCGAGTAACAGCGGGAAAATTGAATGATTTTTACAAATTATTTTCTCTAGAAAATTACTAACAATAAAAAAACTAATATTTCGCTCGTGCTAAGATATATTCATAAGTGAAAGAAAAAAATTATACGCAACTATCGTTTTTATATAATTACAGACTTTCAGAGAGAGCCTTCGTTTGTTTATAAATTTTTTAATAAATAATATACATATGTATTTTTAATAAATAATATACGTATGAAATTTTAGACGAGCAGAGGAGAATGCTAAAAGAGAGGATGGAATTGATAGATAAATTATTAATTTCACACAGTGGGCAAAAATTTGATTTTAAATTTGAAATGCAACAAAATGTGACAATTCTGTTGAAAATATAGCAATATATTCAAAATTTACAGTAATACTGGCGTTTCAAACGGAAACAACAAACCATTTGGTCACAGTTAATAAGTATCATCAACAATGTATCAATACGTTTCTGAATGTATTTCAAATAAAATTCTTACGCTCTTTCTCTCTTTTCTTCAAATAAAATAATTTTATTGAGATAGACAAACATTTATACGCAGTATAGTCTCTAAAATAAAATATTCCTGTATTGTTATTCATTTATTATATTCATTTAGTTATCGTTTATTAGAAGTCTGCATGCAAAGCTCGCAAGTATCATCTTATTTTGATTTCAAACTGCCACTGCATCCTCCGAATCGACGAATACGAAGAAAATTGTAGCATTTGATATTACCGTTGTAATTACAATCCTGTAGAAACAACAAATAAAAAGATATATATAATAATAACAGATATATAATAATAACCATATGTATGTATGTATTCACGCGCACGTACCTGAATAAATTTCGCTATGTAGACCTCTAATGTGCCAGCTGCACAATAAGGATAGTTCTTACATTGTGCATACACTGAATGAAAAACATGAATTTTTATTATTGTATTATTTTTATATATCTATCTGCATATATGTGCGAAATCATAATACATAAATACGAACCATATTTTTTTGAGTTGTCGTTGAGAGCAGGTTTGCCAGCGTCAGTTCAATACCGTCACGTTGCAGG
>NW_025109987.1:170085-192672 GCF_011392965.1 Frieseomelitta varia | reverse complement strand
TCTCTCTCTCTCTCTCTCTCTCTCTCTCTCTCTCTCTCTCTCTCTCTCTCTCTCTCTCTCTCTCTCTCTTTCTCTCTTTCTCTTTCTCTCTCTCTCTCCGCCTCGTGGAAGGCTACGTTCGATGTCAGTGGCCTCTTCCCGAGAAAAGGAGCCAGGTTGTTAATTAGCATTCGAAGCGAGCTCTTGTCGCGCCTTCGTCTGCGCCATGCGACGCATGTCTCGTCTTTCTTTGGTAGCCTAACAGTTCACGAACAAGAAGTTCCATTCATCGCGGCAAACTTGTAGAAACTGCCGGAAACTGTGTGACGAAACCTTCATCCTCCTGCGGCATTCACGAATCGTCGAATCGTCTTTCACTCACTGCGTGTGAAAAAGAAAAGAAATTACAAGAGATCAATAAAGAAGGAAAAATGAAAAAGAAAAGATAGCAAAATCATTTGTCATCTTTAGTTTCATTATCGCATCTCGAGCTGACTAAACTTCCAAGTTTCGTATCATTCCTTTGGTCTCGAAGACATTTTTCGTATCATCTACCATCACTTCGTAAATAAAATGACGTGACATTGGAAATAATCATTCAGAATGGTATTTAACACGAAACTTTGTTGATTACATCTTCCCGACGTGTGATATCGTTTTAAATTTGAAGCAATCGTCAACGCTAGTACAATATGCAAGAGTTAACGATACATAGTTTCAATCTTTAGAATATTTTTTAAAGTTCTAAACTTTAAGCAACAAGAAGTCTAGTTTATGTGAATTATTCCAATGAGTGTCAATTGACTCAAGAGACTATCTTCAGAAATTTCACCTTCTGTTCTTCTTACGTCGTTATTATAGCTTTCACTCTATTCACATCTGTTCAAATATTATACTACAATAAATCTTATTATATATATGTATATATATGCTTATTATATGTTTTATATGTTATATATGTTATTATAGTTTTCACTCTATATCATATATATATGATAAGATGTATTATAGTATAATATTTGAACAGATGTGATATACTATAATATCTTATTTAATTTATCTTGATGTATTATAGTATAATATTTGAATAGATATGAATAGAGTAAAAGCTATAATAACATATAACATACAACACAAAACATATAATAAGCATATATATATATATATTATATTTGAACAGATGTGAATAGAGTGAAAGCTATAATAACAACGTAAGGAGAGCAGAAGATGAAATTTCTGAAGACAGTCTTTTGAGTCAATTGACTATAATATTATACTATAATATAGCATGTACATCATAGATATATTATACTATAATACATTTCATCGTACAACAACCAAACGTATAACGTTCGCTGCAATTATCATTGCCAGCAAATTACAAAAAGAGGAAGTCTTTAGAAATTATAGAGGAGAAGAATTACAAAAAGAGCTGTTGGCTAGATATCCGATGTCCCCTCGGAAGGTACAATCGAGTGCAAAGATAGATAAAGTTGAAGTGATAACTTAGTCGACCGTCGACCAATTGATCTTTTATATTATGTCTCTGTGCGACTTATGGTATGTCTCTGTGCGACAGCTCTGTGCAACGACGACGCGAACGGGAACGTTCCCCTGGGCAAGTCCTGCAACCGTTACTGGCAGTGTCAAGGCGGTTATCCACGGCTGCAGAGATGTCCAGCGATGCTGGTGTTCGACCGGAGGTCGCTGAGGTGCGTGGTCCCGCCGACCGAGGACTGCGACGTGCCCACAACGCCGCCGAGCCTCGAGGGCGACCTGCCCGAGGGACGAAACGAACAGGAGCCAGAGGAGGAGAACCTCCCGCCTGGTGTTCCGCCGCTGCCAGCCGGCGCGCTGCCGATCTCGCTTCGAGCTCGTCCCAGAAACTAGATTATCCAATTCTATTTCTTGCTTCTCGACGATGAATCGCAACGTCCTGGACTGCATCCGACGCGCGCGGAACGTGTAACGTATGTACATGTGCAGGCGTCTAAAATAGAAAAATGGAAAAGTTGTTGTTAAACGATCATCGTTTTATCTGAGGATTACCACTTACAATGGGTTACGCTTGAATTGAACGGATTGGTCGTTCTCAGAGTTTGAGACGAGCAAGACTGCAGCTTTCAATTTGTCCTAGGTTCTGAGAAACTGGGTTTATTAGGTATTTTTAGCAACGTCCGCGCCTTTCAATCAACTGTTTAATTAACGTGGCTTTTGTAACAAACGGACCGATGATGTTAAAGCGTGACTTGGTACGATCAAATGTTCGTTGAAGAAGAAAAAGTAAAGTAGAATCAATACCACAGAGTACGTACTCTGCTCCAAAGCAATTTGAAAACTAGCCTTTGAACTTTGATTTTGCAACGTCGTCCGAATATTCACACGTAACATACACATGTAACCTCGTGTTCGTACGTTACACATTGTGCGCGTAGAGAATGCAGCCTAGGAACCTCGGTTGAATGAAAATTACTACACGTGAGAAACACGCGGCTCGTGGAAAACTCGTTGCGCCGAGTCTCAAAGCGAATGGAGGTCTGAGTCGTAGTTACTTGGCCAGGGAACCAGGTGATTTACCAATTAGGTACCGATGTTACGTATTATACAATCGGTATTGTGGCTCTCGAGGATACAACAGAGATCGCACGAGGGCAAGCAATGTTGTTAAACATACTCCTTTATGCGTACTCACAGCTTCGTTAGAAAGTACTGCTACTTCCTGGGATCTGAAGTGATCTGGATGTTTCACTTTTATCTATCTCGTTCACCACTTTCTTTTCGTTTCTTTCTCCATGATCGAGATGATCGGTTTCGTTGAAAAAAGGATGCAGGTAAGGATGATTGTACACTCTTTGATTATCGCTCACTTTAAGCATTCTCTCGGTGAACCATTCGTTCTCTCTCTCTCTCTCTCTCTCTTTCTTTCTCTCTCATTCTTACAGTCAAAGTGTAAATATTCTCTCTTGGACATTCTCACATTCTCTCCTTCCCCCTCCTGTCCCGAATTCTATAAGCATCTACATATGTATTGAAACGTTCACACTTGTACGAATGTAGACTCGTTGAAATAAAGTATACGTTGTATATTTTTTGTACGCATGTCGACATTTTATTCCAATTATTATCCGTTGTACATGTCGTCGTTCTCATCGTCGTTATTGCATGAGGCTGTTCTCCTTCGAGAGATTTCTCGTGAACTGATGGATGGTCGATTAAAGTAAGCAAGCAATTCAGCTGGATATTCCGTGGTTTCTTCGGTAAGCAAGCAAATTGTCTTCTAATCGAGGAGAGCGTCCCTAATGAGCGACGGGGACTTGCGATTTCGAGATTTTGAAACGTTTGACAGGCAGACGTTTCTACGTGATTTAAAGATCATTGGCACTGAAACAAACGAGAGAATATTTGTTCCTTACTTTCACGCTTGAAGTGAGAAAATAAATAAATTAAATTGAAAGAGAATAAATGAAATTAAATTGATTAAACTGAATTGAAATAGATAATAAGAAAAGATAAATGAATAATAAAATGGATAGATAATAAAATAAAATAAAATAGATAATAAATAAAATAAAATAGATGATAAAATAGGTAATAAATAAAATGAAATAGATGATAAAATAGGTAATAAATAAAATAAAATAGGTGATAAAATAGGTAATAAATAAAATAAAATAGATGATAAAATAGGTAATAAATAAAATACAACAGATGATAAAATAAGTAATAAATAAAATAAATAATAATAAGAAAATTATCAGAAACTAATAAGAAAATAAATGAGGACTTGGTTAGAGGGTGTGTGTGGTAAAGAGTGCTGTATGAGAGATGCGAAAAAATTGAGTTGAGGTAAATAAAAAGAAATAAAACGAAGGCAAAAGAGGGTAGAATAGATACCGTAGTGGAGAGATAAATAGGTAAATAGATAAATAGATAAATAGATAAATAGATAAATAGGTAAATAGGTAAATAGATAAATAGGTAAATAGATAAATAGAGTTGGAAGTAAAAGGTAAGCGAATAATAGAGGAAATAGAAGAAGACAGTACAGTAAAGAAACAGAAATAGTCACTAAATTTAAGGTAATTAAAATAAGTAAGAAATTAAGAAAATTAGGTGAGAAAGAGTAGTTTGTAGGTTGAAAGTAGAAGCATATCAGATAAAAAAAGAATGGTTGACTTAGAAAACAATGAAACAAAAGACACAGAAGAGGAGGAGGTTCCAGCCACTCCAAACACCAAGAAGAAAAAGAGAAAGACATTCGAAAGAAGAAAATAGGAGCAGAGAGTGTTCAAATAGTAGGAAAATGATGGAACAATGGAGTGGATTCTCTGAGAAGGAAGGAGATGCAGAAGAAAATGAAAAGGAGGAGGCAACACCAAAAAGAGCTGATAAGAAAATAAATAAAATAAATAATAATAAGAAAATTATAAGAAATTAATAAGAAAATAAATAAAGTAAATAATAAGAAAATAAATAAATCAGATTAAATTGAATTAAATTAAATGAAAGAATAAGATTAGCAAATTAACTTAACGCACCAATGGGGCAATTCCTCTGGGTCCAAGCAGCTGAGACTTGCGGAATCGAAGAGTTTTCCGTCGCCGCACGTGAGCAAACGTGGATTGCCATCGACGCAGGTGATCAGTCTGCCACAATCTCCGGGCACAGGGAATCTGAAAAAGAATGACGCACACATTCTTCAGTAAGAGATTCCAGTTTCAGCTGATTCGAAACGTTAAGCGCCCTCCGTTAAGTGAAATTTAAAATATTTAATTTCCTTCGCCTCTTGACTTTTTTATATACCACGACAAGAGAGAAAATGTGGCACGATGACAGTGCACACTCTTAACAGGATAAAACCGAATGACCATAAAATACGTGTCACCTCTCAGTGGGAGGGGGGGTTCTTCATCTTCTCTCCTCGAAAGCAGAATGGGACCGGTTCTTAATTTGCACGCTGGAAGATAAACCGCGGCTGTTTATATTCAAGAACTTTCGTCCCCTTTCGACTTAACAAAGATATCTTCGAAAAAGAAAGCTCTTAAAATTATCTGTATTTACGCCTTTCGACTTGGTATCGGTAGTTTAATTTCTTATTAATCACGATCCGATTGCTGAAATAAATAGCGACATTTCAAACACGATTCAACTCGGGGTACATATCTTGCCTCCAGTGACGTCGTTCTTCAAAGCATTTAGAAATATCTCTCCTCGTCTTCACTTATTGTTAAGTACAATTTTTCTTATCAATCGCGATCCGTTGCTGAAATAAACAACGCCTCCAAAGGATTAAAATAAATTCAACGAAATAAAACGTAATAAACACCCATTGTGATTCAAGGATCGTTCGTATTTGTGAAATTTGTCCATCGGCTATGGAACAAATTTTCGAGACGTTTGCAAATAACATCAACGTCCATGGCGAGATTTTGAGAGAGAAAAAAGAAAACAAACAAACGATGATCTTGATGAAAACCAACCTCGGATAGGGCCAGAATTTCGCAGCCGCACTATGAGAGGGCACTTTGTGCGGGCACTTGAAGCCGACGATCTCCTCCGGGTTGCAGTAGGGTAACAGTTGATCTGGCCAGACGCAGGTGTGACTCTTCGCGTCGTAAGCTAATCCCGCGTCGCAGTGCTCCTCCTGAGGGTGTCCGTGGATGCATTTAATGTAAGTGGTGCTGCATGAGTCGCTGGCTGGATAGAGGCCGAATTGATACTCGCAGCCAGGGCTGCTGATCGGAGTGACTGGGAACAATTTCGAGAATATTACGTGAATATTAATATAAATTATAAAAATCATATAATATATATATAATATTAATTATTAATAAATTATTAATTATTAATTATTAATAATTATAATAATATAATTATAATAATATAAATTATTAATTATTAATAAATTATATAATATATAACGATGAATGAAATTCAATTTTTCACTTTGCTCTTTCTGGCAAACTTTCTTTTTCGTATCATCTGTACCAACAATTTATTTATGAAGCATTATTTATGACACATTAATGTTCCATGATGATCAAATTATGGTAAAATGTCTCCTTGATCATTAGGTTTGGGACCAATGATACTTTTTTTACTTGGAGTTTAATATTCTTCCGGTTTATGATGAAAAATATATTTGGTCCAATTCTGAAGAAATAAAGATTATCTTGATGATTTAAAAGTTATTTCAGGTGTGCAAGTTTAGGTGGGTACGTGAATCACTCTGTATATATACAATATACAATATATATTGTATTTTATATTATATATATTGTATGTACAATAGGATATATATACAATAGTATTAATTGTATATATTGTATACACAATAGGATATATATACAATAGTATTAATTGTATATATTGTATACACAATAGGATATATATACAATAGTATTAATTGTATATATTGTATACACAATAGGATATATATACAATATAAAATACAATATATATTGTATACAACAATATTGTATATATTATATATTATATATTGTATATTATATTGTATATATATTGTATCGACAGTATTGTATATATTGTATACTGTACATATATATTGTATTGTATATATATTGTATACAACAGTAATGTATATATTATATATACAATAGTATACAATACACAATAAATACATTCTACGAATATTACAATAAGAACCAAGTGTCTTAAAGTATTTTATGTAAATACAAAGTGCAAGTTTTAAAACACATTCAGGTATTAGTACATATGTATGTATGTATACACAATGGAATAGAAATAAAATTCGCTAGATTTCACTATCCGTGAAAGAACCCCAACGAACCCACTGTATGTGCATAAGGAGACTGTCGCGGCCACCGAGAGTGAAACGCGATACTTACGGTCAGCCTTGCGATCCCCGCAGTTGACGGCCCAATAATAGTTGCAGTGATCGTGTACGGCCCCGTGGCCGTCGAAGAGTAATCCATTCTCGCAGTATTCGAGGGTCAGGGTGCCGTTCGTACAGAGGAAGTAGGCATTGCAGTTCTCGGGGTGAGCGTACGTGTGAACACCATGGGGGTCGGGGCAAGGTGGCGCGCCCAGCAGCGTAGTTGCTTCACCTGCGTATCACGAACCAACATTATTAATTAGTAAATGATATACTTTACTAAATGATAAAATATTATTTAGGAAGCAATAAACTTTACTAAATGATATAAAATATTATTTAGTAAGTAACATGCTTTACTAAATGATATAAAATATTATTTAGCAAATAATATACTTTACTGAATGATATGAAATATTATTTAGCAAGTAATATACTTTACTAAATGATATAAAATATTATTTAGCAAGTAACATATTTTACTGAATGATATGAATGATATGAAATGTTATTTAGTAAGTAATATACTTTACTAAATGATATAAAATGTTATTTAGTAAGTAATATACTTTACTAAATGATATAAAATGTTATTTAGTAAGTAATATACTTTACTAAATGATATAAGATGTTATTTAGTAAGCAATATACTTTACTAAATGATATAAAACGTTATTTAGTAAGTAATATACTTTACTGAATGATATGAATGATATGAAATATTATTTAGCAAATAATATACTTTACTAAATGATATAAAATATCATTTAGCAAATAATATACTTTACTGAATGATATGAAATATTATTTAGCAAGTAATATACTTTATTAAGTGATATAAAATATTATTTAGCAAGTAATATACTTTATTAAATGATATAAAATATTACTTAGGAAGTAATATATTTTACTAAATGATATAAAATATTATTTAGGAAGCAATATACTTTACTAAATGATATAAAATATTATTTAGTAAGTAACATACTTTACTAAATGATATAAAATATTATTTAGGAAATAATATACTTTACTAAATGATATAAAATATCATTTAGCAAATAATATACTTTACTGAATGATATGAAATATTATTTAGCAAGTAATATACTTTATTAAATGATATAAAATATTATTTAGCAAGTAATATACTTTATTAAATGATATAAAATATTACTTAGGAAGTAATATACTTTACTAAATGATATAAAATATTATTTAGTAAATAATGTAAATAAAAGTAAAGTAAAGGAAAAATAAATAATAAAATAAATAAAGTAAAAAGAAGGTAAAATAAAATAAAGTAAGAAAATACATATAAAGAAACATGCGTAAGAGTGAAAACTAACAGTACAGAAATAAAAAATACAATTGAACATTACAAACGTCGAGAACAATAAATAAAAATAAATAAATAAAATATATTTATCTTAAATAAAGCATCTAAAAATAAATCCGATGTGTTTTGATCTTTTGTAAACAAGAAGAAAAGAAAAGAAAAAATTTTTATAAATTTTTCTGTAATAACAATAGCTCAAACTGACGAGTTAAATTTAAATTAACAAAACGAAACGAGATTAAGGCAAATGAAGATTGAATCTTAAAGTCAGATATTCGAAGGCCATCGATGGAGGCTCGAAGAGACAAGATTTCGTGATTTGAATGACAGAAGGCAGTAGCAGAGAGCTACGTTGCTGCTTGGAAAGCGTGTCGCGAAACTGGAAATGGAAAGTCGGCGCTTCTTTTGCGCCGAGAAATAATAATCGGCAAAGCGCGAGAGGAGACAGGCGCATAGTCAACATCGCTGGCAAGATTTCCTGTTAGCCGACGACAGGAAGAAGAGAATGGATCAAGAATCAGAACGAGATGCAAGAACAGAAGGCAAAACACATTATGCAAATTGCCGGAGCTGATCGGACTTTCTGATTTACACTTCGCTGGTGGCAAGGTGACTCGTGAGACTAGCTATCAGATAGATTTGTTATACACATCTGGATGAAAGAAGGAGAGAGAGAGAAATAGGCGACTAAGTGAATGAAAAGAGAGGGATAGGAAGAAGGCTGAAGAAAGGCGACGCGTTAATAAATTGATTAATAAAAATTAATAAAAAATAATTTATAAAAATTACTAAAGAATAATTAATAAAAATTACTAAAGAATAATTAGTAAAAATTAATAAAGAATAATTAATAAAAATTAATAAAAATTAATAAAATACAATTAATAAAAATTACTAAAGATAATTAATAAAAGTTACTAAAAAATAATTAATAAAAATTAATAACAAATAATTAATAAAAATTAATAAAAAATAATTTATAAAAATTACTGAAGAATAATTAATAAAAATTACTAAAGAATAATTAGTAAAAATTAATAAAAATTGATAAAATACAATTAATAAAAATTACTAAAGATGATTAATAAAAGATGATTACTAAAAAAATAATTAATAAAAATTAATAACAAATAATTAATAAAAATTACTAAAAAGTAATTAACAAAAACTTAATAAATAGCTTAGTTATCACGAGTACCTAATAATTACATCCTAATATTAAATCCTAATCGTATCCTTGAAATAATCACGAATGCCTAATAATTATATCCTAATAAATTTGAGAAAATTATTTTCCAACATCGTCTCAGCTCTCCCATCGAAGCAATACAAATGTTGATGCTATTTCTTTAATAAACTGCGCAATCTATCGATCGAGACCGGGCAAGGTAACTGATACGACCGTACTGATATTGCCTGAAACACACACGTTTCGGAATGACAGAAATGAAGGCGTGCGAACACGCCAGACAGACACCGCCATTATATCATAGGTCGCGGCGACGTAACCATATGGCTGGAGGAGGCGGTGAAAGTTATTGAAGTTGTGCCACGCGGATGTGGTAACACGGGGAACGATCGAGTCCAGAGACGAACACGCCAGCAGGGATGCAGGTTGGAGAACCATCGATGCGAACTACTCTCGCGTGAGACGCATCGTCGATCGATGGATCATGGGGTCGATCCAGAGATCATGGGGGAGGGAACAGCATCGAGGGACTGCCTCGGCTGCGCTCGAAATAAAAAAAAAAAATAAAAAAAAAAAAATATGCAGAGAAAGAAGCGACTTACCGGAAGCGAGAAAAGTCGCCAGGGTGATGAGCAAGGTGACAGTGGGCCGCGGTCGATGGTCAGTCATAGTGCTCGCTCGGTCTGATCCTGGACTCGGGTCGACTCTGACTACTGACGCTTTTCTTAGTTATCGACTGTCTCGGGACAGGAGAGCTTCTCCCTTCACTTGCTCGGTACTCTTGCTCTCCCGTTACCCCACCTGGGGGCCTCGTTCGACCGTGGGTCCCCTCGTTCCATCTCTTCGGGCGATCGTGCGCCTTCGGTGAAGTCCGAGTCACGAGCGAGCAGACCAAGCAGAAGCCGAACGGGCAAGCGTGATCCCAACGCTCTCGAGGGCTTGCCCGAAAATTCTAACTTGGGGAGGGGAAGGTTTTTCTAACAATCGCCGATGCTCTTACGCATCAGACAGAGTTTAAATACTCGAGCGTTTCACGGTGAGAATTCGACTGTTCAATTATACAGGATGTCCATAAAGTCTCTTTGCAATTTCAAGAATTTATTACAAAGGCAAATGAAAAGACAGATAAGCGGAAATTATTACGAAATGAGACGTGTATATTTAAGTTTTTTTTTTCTTTTTTTTTTTTTTTTTTGTCTCATTTAATATATCCCTCTATATGGGAGACATTAGTTGTACGAAGCACATCAAGACGGTACTCGATTTCTTACACGATCGATGTTCTTGGTCGTCCTTTCTCTATCAAACACTGTCTCCCTGTCTCTATAAATTTCTTGTGCCATCCACGAATTGATGGACGTGACGGTGGATCACTTCCATACTTAGTTCTGAAGTTTCGCCGAGTCTGCAAATCCGATTTGGTTTCAATAAACCATGATACACACTGTGCCTTCTCTTGAGGAGTAGCCATTTTGTAAGAGGCTCATTTAACAGTATCTTCATTCATCAGCAGGGTACCTGAAATGCAATGTGATAAAAACCTTGATAACCACCGAGTACATGGAACAAATCTGACGAAGATATCTCATCAATTGCCTTTGTAATAAATTTTTGAAATTGTAACGAGACTTTATGGACACTCACACGGGGTTATGTTAAAGATATCGCGTGTCGAACAAAGGTAGGCAACATTACTAATCTAAAGCAGAGGATCATTGATACCATTGCCATGCGAGGGTATGCCACAGCGAACATGGCAAGAAATTGAGTACAGTCTTGATGTGCTTCGTGCAACTAATAGTACCCATATAAAAGTGTATTAAATGAGGCAAAAAGAAAAAACTTAAATACACATGTCTCATTTTGTTATAATTTCCACTTATCTGTCTTTTCATTTATCTTTGTAATAAATTTTTGAAATTGTAGAGAAGAAACTTTATGGACACCCTGTATATTTATATCTTTTAATAAACCTTTATATGGATACTATTAATAATGGTGCCCATATAAAAGTGTATTAAATGAGGCAGAGAAAAAAACTTAAATCTATACGTCTCATTTTGTAATAATTTTTACTTATCTGTCTTTTCATTTGCCTTTGTAATAAATTCTTGAAATTGTAAAGAGACTTTATGGACACCCTGTATATTTATATCTTTTAATAAACTTCTATATGAACACTATTAGTAATGGTACCTATATAGAGGTGTATTAAATGAGGCAAAAAAAAAAACTTAAGTACATACGTCTCATTCTGTAATAATTTCCACTCATCTGTCTTTTCATTTGCCTTTGTAATAAATTCTTGAAATTGCAAAGAGACTTTATGGACACCCGGTATATTTATATCTTTTAATAAACCTCTATATGGACACTATTAGTAATGGTACCTATATAGAGGTGTATTAAATGAGACAGAAAAAAAAACTTAAATACATACGTCTCATTCTGTAATAATTTCTACTTATCTGTCTTTTCATTTGCCTTTGTAATAAATTTTTGAAATTGTAAAGAAACTTTATGGACACTCTGTATATATATATTCGTACAATGTACGAGATGCGTTAACTGTGTCAGCGAGACACGCGATGGAAGTGAATGATATACCTATACATTCGTTGGACGTAGGCACGAAACACGGCTAATCCCTGGGGGGAGGCCTGAACTCTTAACCGTTGCCTTACGCAACAGTTATCGCTAGTTGGAGCAATGGTTCACGAAGGGAGAACCAGATCTCCCGGCATGGATAGTGAAAGCCGACGAATGCCTCGTGATCTCGATCGGTACTTATGATGAACCAGACGGATTAACGAAAAATAAAGAACGTACGTCTCTCATGATCACTCTATAAAGCGAATAGAAGATAGAAATACAAAAATAATTAAATACCTAATAATAATAATAATAATAGTAATAATAAATATGACATACGTACGTGTAGGAAAACGAAACGTAAGACGGAGTATTTAATGAAACGTTTCGTTTGTACATATATACACACACGTAGTACATATGTAGACGTAAAAAATGGAATCCGCGGGGATTTTTCGGAAAATATCGAACGTACGAGATGGTACGAAACTTTCACAACTTTTTAATATAATACAGAGAGAGAGAGAGAGAGAGAAAGATGGGCTCGGCAGAAATGTAAATCGTTCGGCCAGCGCGTTTCATCGAGCACATCGTAAATTACGTAAAGAGAAAGGTTGCAATCAGGTGAATTAAGTGAAATTGTCCGCCAGGAGGCATTATGCATCGCTTATTGTATTCAAACGAGATCAATTGCCGACATTACTTGTTATTCAATAAATTCCTTTCCATCCAATCGACACTTGAAGAAATTAGTCCACAATTTCTTTAAAAACTCAGTCCACAATTTCTTTAAAAATTCCACAATTTCTTGAAACAATGGATACCTGTTACCGCAAAACAGCGGGTGGGTTTCAACGTTTTCTTGTTGTCGCTGTCTATCGTTGATTCCAGTTTCTCGCGTTGCTGGCCCGCAGCGGTTATTGATCTCTCTATTGAAACAAGCGGTAACAAAGTTGTCGGCGCCGTAAATTTCCGTTTCAGAGCGTAATACCCGTTTACATAAGGAGAAAGGTGTAATTATCGTGGGAGTTGTACGCAAAGGCTGCTCATTTACGTAAGGGTATATCACGGGTTTATTGTTCTCCTAATTGTAAGTGTAAAAGATTAAGCGTTACAGACGTATCTGGCTGAGTGGGTGGCACCTTCGTCGCTATTCAGCTCTTGTTTTTGTAGTAGTCCTCGCTGTAACAAGAAGAGACAACAGGACATAAGGATCTCGTTGCGTCTAAAACTGCACAATTCACGACACTGTTTCAACTTGAAAAAGAATGAGAAAAAGAAAAAATTTTTGCGCCTGTGCTAATGTGTTCCATAGATTAACAACAGATGAAATCTTACCATCCAGGCACGTTCTCCGGGTCCATGCACTTGAAGCTGTCCTCGCTGTAAACGGTACCAGGCTCGCATTGCCCTTTCTGCGGCACCACGCCGTTCTTGCAAATGTAGAACTTGGCACAATCGTCCGGATGAGGATACGTAGGGTGCGGCAGAATCCTACCGAGCGGCCCGGGCACGTCGCCGTCGGGACAAACGAACCCATCGTCCAGAACGTCCCTCTTCACGTTCTCGCACAGTCTGCTGGCATCGGCCGGCCAGACGCAGCTGGACATTTTGTCCTCGTAGATCAAGCTCGGTGGACAGGGCATTATCTGAGCCACGCCGTCGATGCAGTTCACGAAACGGTCACAGGCCGTTGGGTCCTCGTGTTTGAAATAGCCATTGGCGCGTGGACATCCTTTGCTCGTCTGCGGTTCCTCTGAATAAAACGTTCAGCAATTAACGTTTCATAGCCAATTGAAGCTTTAAAGTCAAAGTTAAAGTTGAAATTAAAATTAAGATAAAAGTTAAAGTTAAAGTTAGTCAAAGTTAAAATTAAAATTAGTTAAAGTTAAAATTAAAGTTAGTTAAAGCTAAAATTAAGATAAAAGTTAAAGTTAAAGTTAAAGTTGGTTAAAATTAATTAAAGTTAAAGTTAAGATAAAAGTTAAAGTTAAAGTTAAAGTTAGATAAAGTTAAAATTAGTTAAAGTTAAAATTAATTAAAGTTAGTTAAAGTTAAAGTTAAAGTTAAAGTTAAAGTTGAAGTTAGTTAAAGTTAAAATGAAAGTTAGGTAAAGCTAAAGTTAAGATAAAAGTTAAAGTTAGTTAAAGTTAATTAAAGTTAAAATTAAAGTTAGTTAAAGCTAAAATTAAGATAAAAGTTAAAGTTAAAGTTAAAGTTAGTTAAAATTAATTAAAGTTAGTTAAAGTTAAAGTTAAGATAAAAGTTAAAGTTAAAGTTAAAGTTAGTTAAAGTTAAAGTTAGATAAAGTTAAAATTAGTTAAAGTTAAAATTAATTAAAGTTAGTTAAAGTTAAAGTTAAAGTTAAAGTTGAAGTTAGTTAAAGTTAAAGTTAAAGTTAGTTAAAGTTAAAATGAAAGTTAGGTAAAGCTAAAATTAAGATAAAAGTTAAAGTTAGTTAAAGTTAATTAAAGTTAAAATTAAAGTTAGTTAAAGTTAAAGTTAAGATAAAAGTTAAAGTTAAAGTTAGTTAAAGTTAAAGTTAAGATAAAAGTTAAAGTTAAAGTTAAAGTTAGTCAAAGTTAAAATTAAAGTTAGATAAAGTTAAAGTTAATTAAAGTTAAAGTTAGTTAAAGTTAAAATTAATTAAAGTTAGTTAAAGTTAAAATTAAAGTTAGTTAAAGTTAAAATTAAAGTTAGTTAAAGTTAAAATTAAAGTTAGTTAAAGTTAAAGTTAAGATAAAAGTTAAAGTTAAAGTTAGTCAAAGTTAAAATTAAAGTTAGTTAAAGTTAAAGTTAAGATAAAAGTTAAAGTTAAAGTTAGTTAAAGTTAAAGTTAAAGTTAGTCGAAGTTAAAGTTAAAGTTAAAGTCGGTATTCTTTTAAGTCTACTTAGGATCGACGAAACATTGCGAGAGAAATAAAAAGAACTGTCGTCCTTTCACCGTTCTACAGAGAGACAGTGGCGAGATTAGCATACAGATTTCGACTCGACCGCTGAAAGAATGCTTGTGAATGAAAAAAAAAAAGTAACAAAAGACAGTGTCTAGAAGCACATCCAAAGAAGAATTTAGTCAATTCACGGAGGAACCGGTTCGTTCCTAATTGAATCTTCACCGAATTCATTTATCGAATTTCGAAGTAGACTCGTAGAATCGAGCTACGTCATTCGAATTCCATTTTTAGATCGAACTTGATCAGATTTTCGTCGCGAAAAGAATCACGAGACATAGTTCGAGAATTCGAATCGCATTCTCGTTGCTTGCAATTTCTCGAAAACAGACGATGCAGTGTGACTGGAATATTCTCGAGCGCGATCCGTAGGACACACGTAACTTTCACCTTTGGTTTCTCATAAGTTCGCTTCTGGAAAATTGCCGATATCGCGCGATCTTTGCGCGACTGCGTTTCGCCAGACGATCGTAATCTTCTTCACCCATAGCCCTGTAAACTTACAGTAGTTTCCTAAGCTTCTAAAAATATTTTTGAATGTTTGTCAACGTCTCTGCGACATTATACAACCATTCATTAGATTAGGAAACGTGAGTTATCGATACTTCCTTTCCTTTTTCGTTTTTCCTTTTTTTTTTTTTTCATTGGAGCCACCGACGTGTCGTCAACGAGAGACGTGTCGCATCGTCGCTAATGTTTTACAGGTGGAGAGAAACGTGACTTACGAAGAAGAGTCCTATCTCCGCAAGGCACGTTGGCTGGAATATCACAGAGTTCCTTCTTGGGGTTGTCATCTCTGAAGACGAGGCCGTCCTTGCACAGTTTCTCCTCGGGCTTGCCATCCAAGCAGGCGTAATAGAGATCGCACTGTTCCGGATCCGGGAAGAAACCCTTCGGCTCGGGACATCGAAACTGCCCTCTGCTCAAAGTCACCGCACAAATGACCAACAAAAATACCGACGACGCTCGAACGAACATGCTCCCGTTCTTTCTATTTCCTTTCTTTTCCTTTCTTTCGTTTATTCTTCTTCTTTTTCCTCCTCCTCTTCTTCCTCTTTTTCTTCCCGCCTCCTCTCTTCTTTCTATTCCGATCCGTCGACTACTCGTAGCAACGTGAATATGACGTGAGTGCACACCTGAAACTGGTCCTGATTCGCCTGCCGCACCACCTCTGCATCCTTGCTTGCATTTCACAACCCCCCACCCCACCCCTTTCGCCGAAACTTCTTTCTCGCTTGCTCCGCTATGCGCCGCTTTTCTTCTTTCAGGGAACTGAAACGTCGACGCCTAAAACGTTTCTCGCCTAAACGCGCCTATGCCGCGCCTATGCTTTGCTTTGCTTTCTGTTTCCCTTATTTCGCGTTTCTTCTCATTTCTCTAGCCGCCGCAGACGCTTATCGCCTGTCACGATTATATTTGCCTGTCCACTACTCGAGTATATACCCAGGTACTTGCTATTTCACTTACTTGCCGCCGACTGCCTCTTCCGGGTAGCACGCGGCCTCACTCTAACTCCGTGTCAGTTGCGCGTCGAAGCGCCGTAGATCATTGATCATTTTTATCAGTCGCCTTGCAGTCGCCTTGCCTCTCCTTCGAGATCGTTTACCGGTGGTAAAGGGCAAGCTGAACGCTGCGATGGGAGATTTGCTTCATTACTTGTATCCTGTATCACTGGTGCTTGTATACTTATGTTTGTATACTACACACCAGTGGCCATCAGTATCTCGATACTTTGGTAACAGAGAATTTGGCACATCAATTTTAAAAACATGAACATTCCATCGGGTTCGTCGTAACGTTCCACTGCCGTGAAAAATAAAATCAACGTGAATTCTCTTGTAGTAAACAAATTACATCCTGTCAAAGGCAGACGTGCGATTAATTTACCTCTTTGGTAATGTTGTCATTCCTTCCTTGAACTTCTTCAACGTTCCACGTTGCACGATCATAGATAAGCTCAGAAACAAAATCTCTCGTAGTATGTAATCAAATTACATCCTCTAAAAGGCGACTGTGAGATTAATTTACGTCTTTCACACTGTTATTTCCTTTCAAAAATGTTCCCGAATGTTTGAGTTGAAAACCACTGAGAACAGAGAGTGTTTGAAGTACTTAACTGGTGCTAGATTCAAGAAAGATCAAAGCACCGATTTTACGAGGTACGCCGATAAATATTTTAATTTTAATTTTAATTTTAACACGAGGCTATGGTAGAAATACGCACAATTTTTAAGAATGAAAGTCAAACGCGACCAAGGTAAATAAATATCAACTTTTTCAAGTCGTTCATTCATAATTTTTTGAAACGTGTAATTTCACGAGTAAAGCGAAAATGGCGAATTTATTTTATCAATCGAGAGTAGCTCGAGTACGATTTCAACCGGTTCGTGTGAAATTATATTTGCGCAACGCTTCGAAAGTGTCCGTGAATGTTAATATCGTTAGCTCTGTCTGCACATTCTCTTCCGGATGCTTCGAATACGTGTTCAAATACCACGTATCTACTCTCTGTCGACGTGATTTCGTTTCCCTAATTCTTCTGTCTGACTTTTTTCTACAGTCGTTTGAATACTTCACTGAAATGAAACGAGGGGGCGTTTTGTTCCACGAACGCGCAAGCGTTCTCTGCAATTAAAGAAACTTGACGACAAGATCACGAACATTCGACGACATCGAACGAAAATGCAATTCCACTTTCATCTTTGATCAGACGGATGATCCCGTGACCAATGGCCTGAGAAAGCAGAACAATTTCGATTCAATTTATAAAATTAGACGTCAGTTTGTGAATTATTACCTACCATTAGCAGAGCGTGTATGTTCGTCGAGGAAAGTATGACCACTATTTTGACAAAACTTCCTTTGACAAAGCGTTATATCGAAATACACGTTTATAAAAGGCGAAACATACATTTACATATAAGGAAAGTTACGAAGAATCCAATCACGAGAATAAACTACATACGTATCAAATTTCGATGTAATTTGCTGTATGACGCAATTAATTTCGCAGATTTTTCCGCAAAAATTCCCGAACAACATACCTGATCCAAGCGATCTCGCGATTATTTGGAACTTCCGCAATCGTTTCTGATGTGAAAGTAATTTCAAGATGAAACTTATCAAAAAAGTACACAGTTTCGTGTAACAGCTACAATTTAAATAAATATTATTAAATACTGTTCGAACAAGTACCTTTGTTGAACGAGATTTCCAAATCTCTTCCAAATACGCGCATTTTTATAGGTCACATGGAGTATATGAAGAAATCTCAATGCCTAGAAACTAGGATGCAATTGCACAAATTCGTCTTTCTCTGTAAAATGTAGAAATTTATGAAAATTAGATTTACTGAAAGAAGAGGGACCGTTGAAATGCTGGCGTCGCGTAACGGTGAAACTGTGGAAATAAAATTTAAAATCTTGTCGTCCTTGTCACACTACGCAAGTCCATTCTTCTATAAACGAGATATGTGCTGCCATCTGTCGGATCTTTCCTTTTTAGCCTTTTAATTCCAGTCGAAGCTGAGAAATGCTCAGATGGCAGCACGCAACAGATGTATATCTGTCCTTGTCGCACAGCATTACCTTCCTTGTCTGTCACATTCCATAGGCTGTCCTTGTCGCACACCAATCGCGCTTCTTGTCTGGCGACAGTGCTGCCATCTAAGTGTCTCTAAATTTTTCCTGGAACTAAAAGGATAAACAGGAAAAATCCGGTAGATGGCAGCATCTTGTTAGTAGACAAAGAGCGCGCTAATGTGTGACAAGGATAGACTTATGCATAGTGATAGACAAGAGCACACTGGTGTGCGACAAGGACGACAATAGATTTTTAATTCCATCGTCTCGCCGCTACGCGGCGCTAGCATTTCAATATCCATAAATTAACTAAATTTCCATTTGCGAGAAAAACTAATTAAGAGGATTAATTTATGAATTTTTGCTATCATATCTTTATTTTCAGACTCTTGGCTTTCTTCCCGTGTTCCATTTGACTTATAAAATATACGTATGAAGATTTGCAAGCTTCATTCAACAGATCGAAGTACACGATCCAAGTACATTAATTAATATCTTATTGTTAGCGTACCAATAACATCGGAGGTACAAGAGTGTCATTTATTTGGAAAAGTACCATTGTATTTCTGTAAATTGTTGTCAGTCTATAAAACATTTGCCTTTTTTTCATTTTGAAAGTTTCGTTGTGAGATTGGTCCAGGGAAGGCAAAAATACGCACGCAGAAACACGATGAATCGCTTTCGAATGGAATATAATTTCGATGCTCGCCACAATAAACCACAGAGGGCGTGAAAAGCACTCTGATTTTTTTCGGGTGTTTCAGAACCTAAAACATCAGGTCCTCATGCTTAATGTCGCATCTATTCTATCTTTAGTCGATGATGCAAACGATGTTTATAATCCGTTTGAAAGACAAGACAAGGAGAAATAAATAACGTATATGTGCAATGGAAGTTCTTGAACTGAAAGACGTTAAGGCTGTACCCGACATCATTCATCCTTATCCGGATAGAGTAAAATCCGAAGCAACGCCACTTGTGATTGACAATGGTAACTTAAATTTATTATATCATATATTGTATTATATCAGACGAATATACAAGTAAGTGAAAGATACAGCTGCAATACAAAATATGTAGCAAGTATAACAGATATTGAGAAACAATTGTTTTGTAGGGTCGTACAATTGCAGAGTTGGATGGGCTACCGAAAAGGAGCCTCAGTTAATATTTAAAAACCTTATTGCAAAGCCACGCAAGGAACGCGGCAAGAAGGACGGTGAGCCTCAAGTTGGGAATGACATAGCCAACATTGAAGCTGTTCGATTTCAATTGAAAACACAGTTCGATAGGAATGTGGTAACACATTTCGAGGCTCAGGAACAAATATTTGACTATACGTTCACTCACATGGGAATAGATACAGAGGGTGCAGTGAATCATCCCATTATTTTGACAGAGGCATTTCTGAATCCTAATTATTCGCGAAATTGTAAGCCTGAAAATGTAGAAAAACTTCTGAGGTTAACTTTAGATTTACACATTGAAAGATAACTATTGTACACATTGTAGTGATGGCTGAACTTTTATTCGAGTGTTACAATGTACCTGCTATAGCATACGGAGTGGATTGCCTGTTTTCCTATCAGCATAATAATTGCCCACCGGATGGTTTAATCATTAGCATTGGGTATCACACTACGCACATAATACCCATATTGGATGGTAAAGCGGATCCTGTAAATTCAAGGAGAATCAATATCGGCGGATATCACATTACATCTTACATGCACAGGCTGCTCCAACTGAAATATCCAGTTCATGTTAATGCAATAACACCCAGTCGAGCAGAGGTATGACGATTTGTTTCTTGCAGCCCTTTGTTGACGTTCCAGATATGCGATAATTTCATTTTCTACACGTAGGAATTAATACATGAACATTCAATGATAGCTTTGAATTATCAAGAAGAGATTTCTAAATGGGCGGATCCAGATTATTACGATACGAATGTATTAAGAGTACAATTACCCTATGTTGCCCCTGCAAATGCTCCAGGGTTAACGGTCGAGCAACAAAAGGAGAGAAAACGCGAATTAGCTAGAAGGTTAATGGAAATCAATGCGAGGAAAAGAGAAGAGAGAGTTAGTTACATGTTGTAATGTGTGATCGTGAAATTATTCATACACGAATTAATTACATACGATTAAATGGTAATTTGCAGTTGGCGGAAGACGAGGAACAATTGAATCAGTTACTGGCCGTTCAAGATTTATTGGAGGAAGGTGAAACGGATGAATTTGATCAAGCGTTGAAAACTTACTCTCTCGCAAACGAGGCAGATCTGATAAAAATGATCAATAATCTCCAAGCGAAAGTAGAGAGGACTAGACAAAAGATAGTAGCGGCTAATTCACAGGAGGAGAATATCGCGATGGAGGAACAAAAACCAAAAATAAAATCAAGTTTGCAACCTAAAGATCAGCAAGATTTTGACGAATGGATCGCTGGTGTCCGAAAGAAAAGGTAATCAACATCTCCGTTATTTTTACGATGATTATATATTTGAGGGATTATACACTATAGGCAGGAGATATTAGAAAGACGAATGGCAAAGAGACAGCGTAGACAAGACATGGCGAAACGCAGAACAGCTGCTGCACAGGAAAGAATGCGTATAATAAGCCAGTTGGCGAGAAAAGAAAAACGTGATGATGATTTTGGTATGAGAGATGAGGATTGGGACGTTTACAAAGTGATAAACAGGGTTCGTACAGATTGAATTTACTTTCCTCGCGAAATTTACTAACTCTACTTTGTACGTTTTTCATAGGAAGGTGGAGACTCGGACTCGGAAGTGGAACAAGAAAAGCTTATGGAACTAGAGGATGTATTACGACACCATGACCCAGAATTCGATGGTGCTGGATCCAATGTTCCCATGGTACCTGGAGAAACTCATCAGTTACACGTGGGAGTAGAACGCTTGAGAGCTCCGGAAATACTGTTTCAATCGTCCATGATAGGTTCCGTGGAAGCTGGCATCGCTGAAACAATCGAATTCATTCTGAAGCTTTATCCGCCTGAACAGCAGTCGCGACTCGTAGGAAATATATTCCTCACTGGTGGACCGACGAGATTTCCTGGCTTGCTCGAGAGATTGAATCGCGAGCTTCGTGAAATGCGACCGTTTGGATCGAGTTTCCAGATAAACATCGCAAAAAATACCAATCTAGATGCATGGTACGGCGCCAGAGATTTTGGCTTAAACGGGAACCTTCCTGAATTTTTAGTGAGCAAGAAGGAATACGAGGAGAAGGGCGGTGAATATTTTAAAGAACACTCGACCAGTAACACTTACACTCGTTCTCCTGATCCTTTACCCACGGTGCAGGCTCCCGTGACGTCGGAACAGGTCATCGTGGAAGATGCTGTCGTCGACGTTGAAATGGAGTGAAAACACAATACACATACATACACGGATATAAAAGCAAAGCGAATAAAAGATACAAATGATTCTTTTTTTTTTTTTGTTATGGATATCTACTTTATTACACACGTGTTTCTTCTGTTTGTTCATTCAATCACGAACAAACTACATTGTAGTCTGTTTGCTGATCACAACGTATAGTTCCCGATCATCGCCATTTTACCATTCAAAGATAATTATGCGAGTACATTCTGGCTTTCTTTTTTTTTTCATCATTCGTCGAGAATAGTCGACATCCGCTTATCCTTTTTTTTTTTTATCGGCGCTCTTCGATTAAGCTAAAAAAACTGAGAAAGTGATCCCTCATCTCAGCGGAAGGATTTACTACAGCGACCTCGAAAAAACTCTTCTACGTCTCTGTCCATGGCTTAAGTTAACATCACAATACAGTTAATATAATGTATACATATACGTATACATATATGTACATGTGTGTATATGTATGTATATATACATATATATGTATGTATATGCATATATTGAAAAAATATTACGAAGCCCTATGGGCGATTATATTACAGCTAATTAGTATAAGTGATTCTTGCGTGTTTCACCTAATAAAGGAACATACCGTATGGAAACTCGTTCGCTTCGAGCCATTTCACATGTCGCTAACATGCACAAGAAAAGAAAGAGAGAGTTGTTCTCTCTTTCTCTTAAATAAAAAAAA
>NW_025109987.1:153656-170075 GCF_011392965.1 Frieseomelitta varia | reverse complement strand
AAAAAAAAAAAAAAAAAAAAAAAATAAAAGAAAGATAATCATAATCACAAGCGCACAACATTTATTACTTCTATTTGCTTAAAACACTCAATGACACTTGTTGCACTTTTACTTTTATACGCAATCTGTGGCTACACTTTCATCTCTTATCACATGCAATTATAGATTAAAAATTACAAAGTATGGCACATGTATTACATAATACATGTACTGGTCGAAGAAAAAAAAAAAATATTGATCCTTCGGGATAATCCCTCGTTCGAACTTTCATCGCGAGAACACAATGGATTCGTTCATCCAATTAGGGTTATCTTTCGTGGCAGATTGTTGCGAAAGCAAAACGCGTACTGCGAAGCTAAAAAAATTTGGCCAATGTTAAAACTCGAGTCGTTCGTTAAGTTACGATGTTACATCGTAATGACCTTGAATGTAGGCACAAGAGCTTTCCCAACAAAATGCGTACAAACATACGTACATATAGTGTGTAACGTGTATAATTTGATCATTCGGAAATTATAGTCGATGCTCTACGTTTTATGTAATACAGCGGATACTTAATTTAAATAATATCCCTTTTTTTTTTTTTTAACTATCACAGGCTGAGATCGCTGCAGTTTCCACAAGTTAATACCAATGTCAGTGAGTAACCAGTAGCATATTGATCTGATTGGAAATTGTTGTTATTATTGTTGTTGTTTCTTTCTTTTTCCCCCAATGCAATTGCTTTTCTACTAAATAGGTTGAGAGATAGAAAAAAAAAAAAAAAAAAGATATATATATATATGGAGGACGTCTATATCCTTTAGATTTTTCCTTTCGTTTCCTTGCTTTTTCGTGCTTCTCGTGCTACTGTTCGGTAATAGCAATAAAAGTGAGGTAGAGAGAATCCAATCGGTGAAGAAAGTGGGAATACAATTTTCCTATCTGCCCTAGCTAAGAGTGAGGATCTACTTTCGATACCAATTAATGATAATATCGTAATACGTACGCTAACTAAAATTACACGCGGTTTTTAACTAATATTCTTATCGTGGTAATCATACAAAGTATCAATAATGATAATAATATTAATAATAATTACAATGTTTTACGATAAAATAATAATAATAATAATAATAATAATAATAAAGACAATAGTAGTTTAAAATAATCATTAATACAACAATGAGATTAATGTAATTTGTAATACAATGGCTTCGTATATTTATATATGTGTATATTATATATTGTTATATCTATATATATACACATATATAGAGATTTATTCGTATATTTTTCATAGTTGCATGGTGGGACAGAGGATAAGTGACAGCTATGTACAGTACATACTTGCCTTAGTTGTACCATTAGTTACGTTTATCATACGTAATCTATTCTCGTATCTATATTCTCGATAATCATAATTGCAATTACGTGACATAATCAAGAATCGTAATAAACAATAATAATCTGTGATAATCACTAATGATATCAATAATAATAATGTTATCGTCAATTTTATTCATAAAATACCCTATACTCTCGTGTAGCAATCATGTGGTGGTATCGTAGTAATAACTAGTATGCAGTATGTACGTAGAGGATGTGTTCAACCAGGATATGTCGGTGAAAACTATGGTGTATCAAGCGTCAATTCTTTTTTTTTTTTTGTTCTTTATATCTATATTATATATCTAATACGCGATCTATATATATATATATATATATCATATATATTATATATATATACACACCATTCACTATCGTTCATCGCTTTTTATCCCGTTTTTATTTCGCAAAACTACTGTTACAAAAGTGCGTATTCTCGTCTTACGTTTTACATTATAGGTACATATACGTATCGGCGTAATCTACCTACTTGTTCATTGTCCTTTATGTTAGATCCGTAGCTTTAAATTATTCTCTTCGATTAGACAGCCTGCGCCAGAAATCGTGCCGCCGCCAGTAGCCGAGCTATTATCTTTTCTACGTAAAGGTAAGCGACAATATTCAGGCTGAACTCGATATTCTTCGTCGCATGGCAAACCCTCGTGTTCAAGGAAAGCATGTACCCTCGACGAATCGCCTTATTTTAACAAAATGTAATTCAACGTTTCACTTACTGTTCACTTATTCAATTATCGTGCAGGCTTTCAAATTTTTTCCTTGCACACGCCACTTGGCCGGCATGGTAGGTCAGTCAATTCGTGTTCTTGTAATTCGAAATTGTACAGACAGAAAGAGAAGCAAAGTAACAAGCCGCGTTGTTCTGCAGAGATGTATCGCGTTATAAAATACGCTCGTCGAGTGAGAAAATGGCATTTTTTTTGAATTCTGTCCGTACTTTCATTTTCCAAAGAAAAGTATCAAACGATCACGCTGCACCGTGAGAGAGTTCATTTCCCTGAAAACCAGTTTCCGAGCCGGACGAAACTCGCTGAAGCGCGGAGAGACCGTCGGCCTACTTTTTCGCAGAAAAGTTAGGTTAGGTTTAGGTTAGGCACGATTTTTGCCGCGGCCCGCGTGCTATCCTTAAACGGAACACTATGATAATCCTCTTGTTACACACCTCGCACACGCACTCGCACATATTTTTCAAATATGCAGTCTCTCGCATTCATACACGTACATATATATACACACGTGCGTACATTTGTTATGCATGCGCGTGTCACACACGTGACACGATACTTTCTTCACGCGTCGATCGTTATGTATACGCAAGTAAAACTTATCTTTATCGTCGCGTCGTATCAGAATCTCTCGTTCCCTCCTTCGATGAATATTAATTATCCATCTATGTTTGCCGATTATTATTATTATTATTAATTTCCTGCTTTCTCCCTTCTCCTCTTTAACTCGATTTTTTTCTCCTCCTCTCTTCGGATCGATCTTGCTCTCCCTTTCTCTCTTATTGTTAGACCTTCCCGTCGAGGATAACGCGAAACAACATAGTGAGTGAGAATCCGACAAACAGAATCCTCGTCTCTTTCCCTGTTTTTTTTTTTCTCTCTCTGTGTGTGTGTATGTGTGTGTGCAAAACAAAAAACTCGTCGACACGCAATTCAGGGCTTACTTTTTTCTTTTTTTTTTTTTTTTTGTTTATTTCTCGTTCTCTCCTTAATCAAAGCTTTTTAGGCACCGTTCAAGACTCGACCTGAGGGAAAATATTAGCAATAAAAAATCTTACGCTTGTAGTTACGGCCTAACGAGCCAATCGCTCTTTCCCCTTTCTTCCTCTCTTTCTTTCTTTTCTTTTCTTTTCTTTTTTTTTATTTTCTCTCCCGTTTCCCTACCTCTATTCTTATTTATTTTTAAGCTTTACTTCCTTTTTTCTTGTTTCCTTGTTTGTTTCTCTCTGCTTTTGTGGTGCAGCATCGTCCAGTTAAATCCTAACCTAAATCATGTCGGTGTTGATCGTGTATACCTAAGTGTGTGTATGTGTGTGTGTGTATGTGTGTGTGTGTATGTGTGTATAAAAATCCTGAAACGATCTCGATTTTTCGTTTTTGATTTATCGATCATAGAATGTAACTCGAACAAAAAAAAAAAAAAAGAGAAACAAGATACCACTGGAATACCTTCGATGATGTGGGGAAGACGTTCAACAAGACTCGAGGCTTCGTTTTTACAAAAATATCGATGCAGTTGGAACGAAACACCGTTCGCAACTTGCTTCTGTTTCACGTGCCTTTCCACACACTGCTTGGACTCTGTAGCTTCGCTTTCGTTATTCACCACGTAATACGTAGGTACATGTATCAATGGGACAGAGACGCGTACGTTGTAATATATCTAGCTTTAGTGGCTGTTTGATTTGATTAGAAGATTGCGCTACTTCTTGTTCGCGTGTATCTGTACAATTACGCAAAAAGAAGAAAAAAAAAAAAAAGACAAAGAAGAAACGTAAGAAGACCCAGGCAATTATTATTTTTTTTTTCTTTTTCTTTTAATTACTCGACATTTTTGAATATCGTCGAGTACGTATCTACTTTGTGTTTAAAATACCTTTTGACGTACGGCCAGACTTCACGCAAAAGATCAACCTAACCTCTCGGCTTTGTTGCTATGACGATTATACTCGTCAAACACAGAGTGCGGACGCTATTTCTTTTTTCTTTTTTTTTTCTTTTCGAAAATTAATAACCTGATTGCTTAACTGCAATCAGCATATCGATAGCAAGGAAATGTAAGGAAAAAAAAAAAACTAGCCCAGTCACGAAATATGAATTTGAAAAATACTGAAAATATACAAAATTTCGTTTCTGAAGTTTACAAGATTTACAAAAAATACGTTTCACCGTCAGAGAAATTTAATGTCAACGTAAGAAAATTGCAGTTTTACTCGAGCGTGCTCAAAGGAAATCGCCATTTCTTCGTGACGAGTATACTCGTCGCGCGTTCGCAGCCAAGAGGTACGAGAACGAACGGATCGTCCGCGTTGCACCGCCATCGACGATCGTCGCTCGACGAATTCGCTCTCGCGAGGAATTTCATTCGTTGCCTGAAAGGGAACGGTTTTGCCCCTTTCCCCGAAAGAAGCGCAACGAACCAACAGCAATTCGATCGGCATTTCGTCACGTGACGACGAGGGCCTCGCGTGACGTTTAACATACGAACACTGCTTTGCCGCTGGATCACGGATTGCCCCTAAAAAAAAAAGCGTCGTTCGCCTCGCGGCGCTCGATACGTGGATTTCGTCGAAGAACACGGAGTATATACATGTATATTATGCACGTAAGTACACGGAACACGCGTAGCAAAGAATCAAGGTGCCAGTTATTGCACTTGCGAAAGTGCGTGTGCCTCTTTCTTTTTTCGTCGTCACGTCGAAAACCCCGAAATCAGGGCGGATCCTCGCGCGAGTCGACACAGTGTGTGTGTGTGTGTGTGTGTGTGTGTGTGTGTGTGTGTGTGTGTGTGTGTGTGTGTGTGTGTGTGTCTCTCTCTCTCTGCGACACCACGGCCGTGAAAAATCCGCGGCCCCTATATATTATGAAAAGTCTACTACACGCTATTTTTTTACTTCGCAGGCCTCTATAAAGACTTACTGTGGTAGCACGATAAACCTCTATAAAAATAATAGCTATCCTACGTAAACGTATTATAAAAATAAATGGCATTGTACTCTGCTAAAAAAGCAAAATGGTACCAGGCGCGCAACGTCGAGTGACGCGAGCATTCTTCGTTTCCAAATCGTCGTGTGTTTTCTCCCTTTCCGCCCTCTTTTTTCCCTTTCTCCCTTTTTAAAAAGGCCTCGATAACAAATCGAGACTGATCTCGCCCAGTGTTAAACTCGTATACCCTAGCCTCGATTCGCGAGGGGTCTTGTCGAGACAACTATACCCACCGGGGGGGGGGGGGGGGGGGGGTACCCTGTTCCCTTCCACTCCCCAGTCTTCGCTGTGATTAATCCACCCCTAATCCAGCCGTCACCCACCATCACGTACCATCCACCCACCTTCCCGCAAAAGTCCATTTAATTACAACACGCGCCGCTCGTGCTGGTAGACGAGCGAGAGTATCGAACCAGTCCGAGCCAGGACTGTGCCAAAGTCTGTAGTAATCGGGAGAACCAGGTGTGTAGGTGTGTGTGTGTTTGTGTGTGTGCGTGCGCGCATATATATGCCGATCAACCGAATCAGGACCACGATGGAACCACCGAAAAGATTCGAATTCTTGGGGCCCCCATTCTCTTCTCTCTACACCTCTAAACTTCCATCTACGCCGCGAACGCGAGTCGAAATTCACGAAGAGAATCGTAGATTTGTAGATCGAGATTTGAGGATCGACGAGACACTCGCGACCGGCTCGAAGAAACCACACCTCTGATCTGACTTGACCTTTCTTTACTTACTTGACACGCAAACTACGCGAGAAGGGGACCTACCTCTGTTTGGCAATGCACCTTCGCGTCGATTACGAAGAAAGACTTTTCAAGAGTCGTATTTAAACACCAACGGACGAATTCGTACGATCGCTCGAGCGAGAAATCCAAGGACAACTAAATCGGAGAGACGTGAGAGTCGACCGCGTGTAAAATACAGTATTCGTTTTCTTTTTTTTTTTTTTTTTTTTTGCGAGGTACGTCGTCCTGACTCGTGTACGATCTGTCTGACACGTGCACCGATTCGTCACCTAAAGTCCTGTAAGTCAGAGGTGGCTAACTGGCGGCCCGCTAGCGTTACCCCCTCCACTGCATCGATCTCCCCACTCCTCGCCACTCTCTCATCGTCAGTCTGTTGCTCTCCCTACCTAAGCGAGTAGAGGCCGCCAGTTAACCGGCTCTGAAATAAGCAGTCCCACATGCGGATACATCTAGGACTTTAGATTTTCTCCACCTTAGCTACATCACTTTGCTCGATCGAAATTTTTGAACGTTTGCTTGCTTCGGTACGTGCGTAGCCGTAATCTGGAATTCTAACGTTAATTTACCTAACACAGCCCACGGATACTCCGTGTCACCTCCCGTCTCGCGATTCGATTTTGCTCTCGACCGTTCGCGTGAGATCTCGGCACCTCTCGGCGCTTATCACCCGCCACTTATCAAAAAAACTTGGACGACAACTTTTAACATCGTTTAATAATGTTTCCTTCTTGTCTACGTCTCACCTTACTTCTTCGTTGAAGAATCAGCGCGCTATAAACCGCCTACTGTTATTAAAATAATTTAAAATCAACGTCGACGACTTTGATTTTTCTCGAATTGACGATGGATGCTTCTACCGTGTTTGACATTCGAGTCGGTATCTCTGTGTTGTTCGATGTACAAAACAGTATCCCTTTGCGAGTAATCTATTCACGGATAAAATGTTTACAAATGTCTCGTGTATTGTACACGATATATTTATATATATATATATATATATATATATATGTATGTATATATATATATATTTATATACACGTACATGGAGAAACAAGGAGAAATACCATTGAATAATATATATTCGAGCCTTTCAATCCGAGTGATGAAATTAAACTTTCAACTGACGATTCGACACTGTTGTCTCAATGACGTCGTTATCTTTCTCTCTCTCTCTCTCTCTCTCTCTCTCTCTCTCTCTCTCTCTCTCTCTCTCTCTTTCGAGTTCTTTTTTTGTCTAGTTTCATCTACAAAAAAAAAAACCCACGAAAATGACTTGAAAAGACTTCGATGTATACCTACTTGAATGTGTTTACATTTAACCCTACGCGGTACGTACCGCATATATACGTCAAATAGAGGTCAGTTCCAATCACGACCTACACTGAGAACGACGAAATTTTTTTCGTCAATGTGCCTCTCACAAAAAGTGAACATTGAAATAATCAGAGCACTGAATCGGACTACGTTAACACGTTGATCGCCGAACGAATCCTCAGACATTCTATTGTTTTTAGGCTTTCTCTCGTGTTTTTTGTTTTTTGTTTTTTTATTCTTTTCGTTAAGTACTTATGTACATGCACATGTGTGCTTGAGTGTTGGTCTGTCGAATTGAAAAACATCTGTACAACATTTCTCGCATCCCTCAAGTGTAGACTAGAAATTTGGAGAACTTGCAATTAATTCAAAAATTCACTGTATTATTATTATTATTATTATTATATCGTGATTTGATATCGAATTCAATTTGCTTAATTCAAATTTTCCTACTAAATGATATATTTCTTCTATTATCTGCTAAATATTTCTTGCTTTAGGATTTAAAAGTAGGATCATCGCCCAATGGAAAATCGACTGCCAGATATATGTCATCCGGCGATCAACGTGTTGGACCAATTTATTATTTATTCGTATTCTGCACTGAGTTGCTAGTGCACGTACTAAAAATTTAACAGTTCAAGCAATTACTTCGTGATATATCTAACAATTGTGTAAAGTGTGGTACAATTTCGAGACACGGGTCAACACGTAATCCTACATCACATTTCTTGAATTAAAATTCAATCTTGCAATCTGATCTAGTGGCTCCCAACCTTCTCTTGGCCATGTCCCACCCAAGCATCAATTCTTATTATTCAAAAAAGTGAATTTCTGGCGTGAACTCGTCCTAAGCACGAAAAGAGAAAAATCCACGAAAAGAAAAAAAGGAAATTAGAAAGTTAAATTTCCATTTCGAAGAAATGCAAGAAATTCACTGCTGATAACTCGTTCTCGAACTGCCTCCCCTCAAATTGCCCCCTCCTGTGGAGTGTGAGAACCACGGGTCCGATCCAAGTGAAGTTTACTGCAATTATTGTCGATAATGTTTGCCTGTAGGCGGGGCTTCAGTTTGATTCGAGCAACGCGAAGTGAGCGCCTGTAGGCGCCTCTCGTTTCCGGGGACCGAAGTGATTACCTAACCTCTCGCGCTGAATATTTGGTCGAAAGTTGCAATATTTCCTCAGTTTTAAGTAATATTGGAATATAACCCAGACCAAACGAGTAATAAATTTAACACATACTTAGTAACTTCTGTCCAGTGATATACCGAATGAATTCAAAAAGAGGACGAATTATCGGTATACGGCGTGGCCGCTCGTTATGGTCCGCGGACCAGTTACCAGCGCAAGAGGTTAAGCGCCCGTAGGCGCCGACAGTACCGGGGAAAGCAAATTTTAAAAGCGCCTTTAGGCCCTTCGACAACTTGAAAACAATTGGACAAATGATTTGCGACTTTTCGCGCAGAATACGTGTGTGAGAACGTGAGAATTTTTTTTTGCATCATATTCCTCGAGTCGCGAGCGTGTTATGCAAAGCGTCGCTAATTGCAACCGTCGACTTGACATTGCCTTTTAAAGCCAAAGTTCTGCTCGATATACAGCAACTTTCAGCACCGCGTAATAAATCACTTCTAAAATAAATATAGTCGCCGAGGTATAACTATAATTAGACGAGATTAACGGGAGGAAAAATATATATAATTTAAGTACCGATTCAGATTAAATATAGACAACTCTGATCAATCCAAAAACACTGGCCGATTTCAAACGAAAGATCTGGCTGACCAAATGATCAAAACTGACATATAACCGGTGAGATACATTAACAACTGCGATTAACAACTCGGAAGAAATTCTACTCAAACGTAACGACTGTGATTATATTAAGGGGTCAGGGCAGTTTGAAATTTTCAAAAAATCAACTTTTTTTTTGTTTTTGTTTTAAATAAAAGTAGTTTGAAGTCTCAGAAATAAGATGCAAAATGGTCCTGGCCTTTAAAACGACTTATTGTGGGGTGTAATAATAAATCTGCGGATACAGAATAATTGAATTTGCATCACCAGTTTACAACTTGAAGCAGTATTGCAAAATGTAAATTGTGTGATTCAAATATTTACGTTTGCTGAATCGAATATTTCGGGGACTTGGATTCAATTTAATTGTGAATTCTAAAAACTGTGAGCCACATTATATATAAGTAAAAAAAAGTAAGCAAAGGATACGTATGAAGAATGACGTTCTGAAACTTTAAATTAAGCGTTTTTCTCGAAACTAGGGTTTCAGAAACGGTGTGCAAGATATCTCGGAATCTAACCAACCAATTACTGTGAAACTTGGTGCGTATCTTTAGCGTAACATTTACTAGAGATTGACGATCGAATACTGTTTAATTTTTAACAATTTTGAGAAACATAAACAAAAAATTTTTGGCATAAATTCGACACATCGAAAACAAATAGCTGCCATTTTCATAATTTTCACGAAAATGAAAATTTTGGATCGTCAATCCCTGAGAGAATATCGTTTACTTTTGAACTTTTCCTGCCTTTTTGTTGCAGCTAATCCTGTCTGTCGTGGAATCATGCACACCGACAGGCAATGTAAAAAGAAGTTACGTAAAAGGCCGTTAAATAGTTAAATAAGTGCCCCCTTTTTTTTCCTCTTTTAATGTTACTTTTTACAGTTCATAATGTGTTGAAATAAACCACGAAAGCTCGTGTCAATCAAACATGTGCTTTCTTTTTTTACTAGCTTTTTACTTTACTCCAAAATATTCGTAATTTTTAGGCCCGTCAAACTGTCCTGCCCCCCTTTAGAAGACTTTCAGAGCAGATGATCTCTAGATCTAAATTTCCACGCGTCAGATCGAAGGACATTACCTGATAAATAAATAATAATTGACACGCAAATGGGCATAAATTTTCCCCTTTGAAATTATTTAAAAATATTCCGACAAGATGACTCTTCTGAAAATTATTTGTCGACTGTCTTCCACCTTTCGAATACCCGCCCATCTTTACTTGTCGAGTCTCATCTCCATAAATACACATCCGTTCCTCCATTTTATTTTTTCTTTTTTTTTTTTACGCGAGAAAATTGCAACATTATTTGTTGCAATTTTCGGAAAACACATTATTCCTAGAATTTTTGAAAGTAACACCAACGACAAGAGAAAACTCACACCGTTCGTTTCCTGCGAGTTTATGATTATTCAGCGAAGCACGTCGAACTTACGAAGCAAAAGTTTACACTAGCAGTGAAAGACGAGGTCGAAATTTCAAATATTTCAAGGCGACGGGGATAACGAGCTTAAAACTTAATTAAAAAAGAAATGATCGATCGTTTTGACTTACGAATGAAATTTACTTTTGTTTTTCAGATTTTTCCCTTTTTTTTTTTTTTTTTTTTTGTTAACCTATGCGAAATAAATGAGTGCTTCTGTAACTTGCACCAGCCTTCCATTCCAATATTTTGTTCCCTCTTGTACCGACGGACTTTATTCACGCGATCTTTATTCGAGTAGAAACGATTCCACGTGGAACAACACTTTTACTTACTCCGCGTGAATGGGGGAATGTGTGTGCAAATTTCAGTAGCCCCTCTCTCTCTCTCTCTCTCTCTCTCTCTCTCTCTCTCTCTCTCTCTCTCTCTCTCTCTTTTTCTCTGAGAAAGTCAAAACGTCGTCGAAGAAAATGATCGGAAAAAAAAAAAAAAAGACGAGACAGATCGAGACTCGAGACGGCGCAAATCTCGTCGTTATGTACAGGCGGTCCTCGACATATATTCTACTTTTGTACAGTTCGCTGTATGTGTATTTCGTGCTTCATTTAAGAAACAGATTTTTATCGACATGTCAGAAACAGGCAAAACGCGTAATTCCATGTTAATGACACGTCGTCTCCTCCATTAGCCATTAGTCATTGTTTCTCCTGCCAATCCGAGAGTGTTACAGAGCTCTTTATCGAGGAGAGAAAAGTTCAAAAAAAAAAAAGAAGAGTAAATTTCACCCGTCACTCTTAATAAATTTCCATAGGGCAAAACAATCAATAAACTGTCATTTATTTATACAAGCCGATACACATTCTCGCTAAAAAATAAATACTTTAAAAACAATATTTTCGATGTTTCTCTCTATTTTTTTCATTTTGTCATTTTTCTGTTCGTGCTCGTTTCAACTTTCGCGCGTGTTTACGAGGAATTTTCAGGATTTCACCGATTGACGAGTACGAAATCGTCGAGGGCCGCGTGTAGTACCTGATTGACGGCGAGAACGGCGTCTCTTGGTGAAACAAGATTAAAAGATACGAGCGAGACGAACCAATCTACGTGCATTGATACATTCCCAATGAACGTGAACGTAATACTGACGCGGGCGAGCACGAAACAATAACGATAACAACAACAATAACAACAACAATAACAATAATAATAATAATAATAATAGCAATAGTAGTAGCAGTAGCAATGACTAATCGATTATGATATAACAAAATATATATACAATTAGATCGTTAAAACAAGAGCGCAAATTTTTATCGCGTACAACTGAAAATATATTCGTGTACGTATACATATATTGTACATATGTGTATATATATCGTGTATAATATATACTGCATATATATATCACGTACAATTGTACACTGTATATGTATATTATGTATATATACCATATACAATGCATTACATGTGTATATATATATATATATATATATATTTATATATTTATATATCATATTCAATACATATGTATATATATGATGTACAATTCAGTGCATACATATATACGTATCATGTACAGTACATTGTATATATATCATATGTATACATATATCATATTAATATTGTATTTATATGTATATATCATATACAATATATTGTATGTATTATATATGTACATACAATATTATACATATTGTATATATGTACATACATTATACATATTGTATATATGTACATACAATATTATACATATTGTATATATGTACATACAATATTATACATATTGTATATATTTACATACAATATTATACATGTTGTATGTACGCACGTACAATATTATACATGTTGTATGTACGCACGTAGAATATTATACATGTTATATGTACGCACGTACAATATTATACATGTTGTATGCACGCACGTACAATATTATACATGTTGTATGTACGCACGTACAATATTATACATATTATATGTATGTATAACATTATATGTATATGAATACATGTTATATGTATGCACATACAATATAGTGTCGTATATGTACTGTATTATATATTGTACTGTACGTATATTATATGTCGTGTATATGTATGTAATGTACATATGTATGCACACACGATAAATTGTATAGTCACGTTCCCTTTTTTTTCCCGAGAGTGGTCAAGTAAAAAAATATCGCGGTTCGATGACCGAAAGAAACAATCACATTGCACACTATTCCCTATAATAACGTTTCTGCGAGAGATCTAACTTTTCAGCGACCGTCTGACAGAACAAGAGGAGAAAAAGAAGAAGAAGAAGAAGAAGAAAAAAGACGAGAATTGAAAATTATGTCGAAGTGATGATACTTGGCATTTTCGAGATTACTTTCGACAACAGTTCGACGAGCAGAAAGGGACGAGAGGTGATGAACACGTGGGAGGCGAACGACACCAACGAGCGAGCGAGAAGAAGACTATCAACGGCTCGAAAGACGTAAGGATGAATCGACGACTCGATTAGAAAATAACTGCCCGCTACGTGCGACAGTCTAGATACTCGCACGATACGCAACAGAGCGTACCGTGTATCTCTTTCCCCTTCTTCCCCTCCTATTTTGATTCCCTTGTGCGTTAACTACAAATACATATATATGACACGTACGCGCGTGCGAACAAAAGCACGAAATCAGAAGATTTTTGCAAGCAAAAATTCATTTTTTTTCTTTTCTCTCTCTCTTTCTCTCTTTCTTACTTCTTATTTCTTCATTTTCTTTCTACTCTCGGCCGTATCGGCGAGAATTAGCATTCCGAAAGACAGCGTGTTTCTCATGTGCCGATGGCGACACACGTGACACGAAACGAAGAGAAGCGGCAGGAAACAAGATAACGAAAAAGGAGACGAAAGAAGACGGAGAAGAAAGAGACGCGAACAAATCTCCGCGAAAAAATGGAAATAAACGGCATCAATAATTGCGTGTTTCTATTAAGCGCGCCGTATTTTTTTTTTTTTTTCAATTAAATTTGTTTCCCTATGGTCGGTTCCTCGTTCCTCTCTTTCTCTTTGCTACGCTTTCTCCTTCCTTTCGATCTTCTCCCCTTTTTTTTTCCTCTCCTTTCCTAATTTTCGTACGTATTGGTCCTGCGCGTACTCTCTCTCTTTCTCTCTTCTTCTTACGGAAAAATACACGGATGAAATACTTTAATGTAAGCGTCGCGAGCAAGAAGAAAAGTGAAAACTCTCGTGTACGTACGTCCGCGGAATGGCGGTCGAGATGATTGAGATCGTTTAACAAACCCGGAACGTGCGAGATTTGTACCGTTCCGGCGCTGGGGGGACAACGTTTCTGACGTTCTTGCATCTTGTATACTCGGAGCGGGCTAATTGGCGACCCCCCACCACTTTCCTGATCGCTAGCGCTACCCCCTCCACTGTATCGACCTCCCCACTCCTCTGGCGTGCACCAATGGAGGGGGTAGCGCTAGCGATCAGGAAACTTAGGGGGAGGGGCAAAGGCTTGCGAGCCGCCAGTTAGCCAGCACACAGTGTTTCGAAAATTCGTTGTTCGAACCAGTTTGAACAAAAAGATTCGTTACGATTGCGCGATACACCTGACACGGTATATAAAATAAAATAATCGTTCGTTCGTTACATTCTTAAATCAACAATTCTACGTTACGTTCAACCATATGATGAAAATAATCGCTCACGGTTGAGATTTCACATGCGAAATTCAAGTATGAGAAATGAAATGACAACACAAACACGCGCAAGAATGTAATGTGATTCAACGCTGAAATCTCGATTTACTTTTGGTTTGGTCTACAAACCAGAAATAAATTTCGAAACACATCAACACGGATAAAATTAAAAAGTCTATCTTACACAATGTTCATTCGCTCGTACCGCTTACACAAGGGCTTACTCTGTTACAAAAGGGCTTGAATACAACGTGTCAAAGAAAATATAATTTGCTAATTAACGGTACACCTGACGCCGAGACTGTTCGGTATCATTTCTCTTACACAGAAGTCTGCCAGTGGGCGAATATTTTCGCAAAATCTTCTTCTCACGTTATACTACTTCTTTTTTTTGTTCTTTTTTTCTTTTGTTTAAATACGCGTAATACTGCTGCTAAACCTCGAGTTAACCCTACGCAAATTTCATGCAAGTAAGCTACATCAGAGAACAAACATAAACGTCACACGTAAAATGTGTTCTCCTTTTCTGCGGCATGCTTCGCAGAAAAAAAAAAGAAAAAAAAAAAAAAAGAAAGAACAGCTAAAGATCTAAGATCTACAGTCAAAGGATAAAAAAATAAATTCTCAAAGCTACTTCGAATAACTATGGCAATACTCGAGAACTCGGGCGACGCTCGTTACATTATATTTTTCCTTTTGTTAAAAATACGTCAGCTTACCCAGCACCGTAAAGGCACGCGTGACAGAAAAAGAGACAAGGGATGACAGACAACCACGAAAGGTAGGGAAGAACGAGGTGGAAGAAAAAAATTAGTAAAAACAGAGCCGGCTAACTGGCGGCTTGCCCCTACTTTCCTGATTGCTAGCGCTACCCCCTCCACTGCATCGATCTCCCCACTCCTCGCTGTGCATGCGCCCTACTCTAATGGAGGGGGGGAAAGTAGAGGCCGCCAGTTAGCCGACTCTGACGTAAAAAGAGCAGAAAGAGAGAGAGAGAGAGAGAGAGAGAGAGAGAGAGAGAGAGAGAGAGAGCACGAAAGACAAAGAGGAGTAAGAAATAAGAAAAGAAGAAGAGACAGAAAAAATAAAGAGAGATCGGAATGAAAAAATCGACCGATCAAATTCGGAACTCTGCGACTCTTTCTTTTCCTTTTTTTTGTTTTTTTTCTTTTCCTTCGTTAATTATATACCTACGAGCTACCTACTGTGTACCTTACAATTGTAACAAGCTACAAAATACGTTATAATAATAATTAGGAGCTGCGCGAACATATGCACAGAGGCTTTATTAATCACAGCTTTAGTAGTACGATTAGTGTGTCGTAGAGCTGTACAATGACTAGCTAACATAAAGATCATTTCTTCTCTCTCTTTCTCTCTCTCTCTCTCTCTCTCTCTCTCTCTCTCTCTCTCTGTCGTTCTCATTGCATTTAAGTATCTCGAACAGAACGCATTGTTTCACCGTCCTTTTCGCGTGAATACAGATACGTGTTACACACGACGTTCGCGCGTATTTAAAAACCAACTGAAAAGGAAAAAAAAAACTGTTGAAACGAAAGGTGATACCGTCGTTTTTCCTTCCCCTTTCCTTTCTTTCTTCTTTTTTTTCTCTTTCGTTCTTTCTTCGCGTTCGCAAACTTTCTTTTGCGAGTTAAAAATCAGTCTTAGCCGGTCTGACTTCGTCCCGTTTCGAATCAAAAGCCTCAGGCATACGCGCGCAGAGAATTGTTCGCCCTCCTGTTCTTTCCAGCGTGAAAACGAAAAAAGAAGACGGGAAAGGGCGTCGAGACAGACGCCTACGATGTGCATACAAGGAAGTTCGAGGCACGCCAGCGCGAATATAGCTTCTTTTCCTTCTCTCTCTCTCTCTCTCTCTCTCTTTTGTTCTTCCTTCCCTTTCCCATTCACCCCTCGTCGTCAATTTAAAATCGCGCGCGTGTCCGCGTTTTTTTTTTCACTCCGTCGCTAAGCTTCGCCCGCTTATTTTCGTTTCTTTTTCTCTTCCTTCCTTTTTCTTTCTTTTTTTTTTTTTTTTGCTAACTTTTTTTCTCACGCTCAGCGAGCAATCGCTCTATCTCTCTCTCTCTCTCTCTCTCTCCTTTACCGCTCCGTCGATTCGAAATCGCTTTCTGGCGCGCGAACGCGTGCGCGCACGAGCCACTGTCTATTTTTGTATATCGTTGAAACGAACACGGACACGTCGTACCGAACCGTGCGCGAAATTTTTTTCTTTCTTTCTGTTTCTTACAGAAGAAACGAAAATTCCTCGCCTCATTTTTTTTATGCTCTCTTTTCTCTTCCTTTTTTTTCTTTTTTTTTTTCAGTTTTCTTTTTCTTTCTTTTTTCTTT